>NW_028276416.1:452500-455000 GCF_052056855.1 Sturnus vulgaris
GGGTTAGGGTTAGGGTTATTTGGTTTAGGGTTAGGTTTAGGGTCAGGGTTAGGGTTAGGGTTAGGGTTATTTGGGCTAGGGTTAGGGTTAGGGTTAGGGTTAGGGTTAGGGTTAGGGTTAGGGTTAGGGTTAGGGTTAGGGTTAGTTGGGTTTGGGTAATGGTTAGGGTTATTTTGGTAAAGGTTAGGCTTATGGTTAGTGTTAGGGCTAGTTGGTTTAGGGTTAGGGTTAGGGTTATTTGGTTTAGGTTTAGGTTTAGGGTCAGGGTTAGGGTTAGGGTTAGGGTTATTTGGGCTAGGGCTAGGGTTAGGGTTAGGGTTAGGGTTAGTTGGGTTTGGGTAATGGTTAGGGTTATTTTGGTAAAGGTTAGGCTTATGGTTAGTGTTAGGGCTAGTTGGTTTAGGGTTAGGGTTAGGGTTATTTGGTTTAGGTTTAGGTTTAGGGTCAGGGTTAGGGTTAGGGTTAGGGTTATTTGGGCTAGGGTTAGGGTTAGGGTTAGGGTTAGGGTTAGGGTTAGGGTTAGTTGGGTTAGGGTTATGGTTAGGGTTATTTTGGTAAAGGTTAGGCTTATGGTTAGTGTTAGGGCTAGTTGGTTTAGGGTTAGGGTTAGGGTTATTTGGTTTAGGTTTAGGTTTAGGGTCAGGGTTAGGGTTAGGGTTATTTGGGCTAGGTTTAGGGTTAGGGTTAGGGTTAGGGTTAGGGTTAGGGTTATTTGGGCTAGGGTTAGGGTTAGGGTTAGGGTTAGGGTTAGGGTTAGGGTTAGGGTTAGGGTTATGGTTAGTTGGGTTTGGGTTATGGTTAGGGTTATTTTGGTAAAGGTTAGGCTTATGGTTAGTGTTAGGGCTAGTTGGTTTAGGGTTAGGGTTAGGGTTATTTGGTTTAGGGTTAGGTTTAGGGTCAGGGTTAGGGTTAGGGTTAGGGTTATTTGGGCTAGGGTTAGGGTTAGGGTTAGGGTTAGGGTTAGGGTTAGGGTTAGGGTTATGGTTAATTGGGTTTGGGTTATGGTTAGGGTTATTTTGGTAAAGGTTAGGCTTATGGTTAGTGTTAGGGCTAGTTGGTTTAGGGTTAGGGTTAGGGTTATTTGGTTTAGGGTTAGGTTTAGGGTCAGGGTTAGGGTTAGGGTTAGGGTTATTTGGGCTAGGGTTAGGGTTAGGGTTAGGGTTAGGGTTAGGGTTATGGTTAGTTGGGTTTGGGTTATGGTTAGGGTTATTTTGGTAAAGGTTAGGCTTATGGTTAGTGTTAGGGCTAGTTGGTTTAGGGTTAGGGTTAGGGTTATTTGGTTTAGGGTTAGGTTTAGGGTCAGGGTTAGGGTTAGGGTTAGGGTTATTTGGGCTAGGGTTAGGGTTAGGGTTAGGGTTAGGGTTATAGTTAGTTGGGTTTGGGTAATGGTTAGGGTTATTTTGGTAAAGGTTAGGCTTATGGTTAGTGTTAGGGCTAGTTGGTTTAGGGTTAGGGTTAGGGTTATTTGGTTTAGGTTTAGGATTAGGGTCAGGGTTAGGCTTAGGGTTAGGGTTATTTTGGCTAGGGTTAGGGTTAGGGTTAGGGTTAGGGTTAGGGTTAGGGTTAGGGTTAGTTGGGTTAGGGTTATGGTTAGGGTTATTTTGGTAAAGGTTAGGCTTATGGTTATTGTTAGGGCTAGTTGGTTTAGGGTTATTGTTAGGGTTATTTGGTTTAGGGTTAGGTTTAGGGTCAGGGTTAGGGTTAGGGTTAGGGTTATTTGGGCTAGGGTTAGGGTTAGGGTTAGGGTTAGGGTTAGGGTTAGGGTTATGGTTAGTTGGGTTTGGGTAATGGTTAGGGTTATTTTGGTAAAGGTTAGGCTTATGGTTAGTGTTAGGGCTAGTTGGTTTAGGGTTAGGGTTAGGGTTATTTGGTTTAGGTTTAGGTTTAGGGTCAGGGTTAGGGTTAGGGTTAGGGTTATTTGGGCTAGGGTTAGGGTTAGGGTTAGGGTTAGGGTTAGGGTTAGGGTTAGGGTTAGGGTTAGGGTTAGGGTTAGGGTTAGGGTTAGGGTTAGGGTTAGTTGGGTTTGGGTTATGGTTAGGGTTATTTTGGTAAAGGTTAGGCTTATGGTTAGTGTTAGGGCTAGTTGGTTTAGGGTTAGGGTTAGGGTTATTTGGTTTAGGGTTAGGTTTAGGGTCAGGGTTAGGGTTAGGGTTAGGGTTATTTGGGCTAGGGTTAGGGTTAGGGTTAGGGTTAGGGTTAGGGTTATGGTTAGTTGGGTTTGGGTAATGGTTAGGGTTATTTTGGTAAAGGTTAGGCTTATGGTTAGTGTTAGGGCTAGTTGGTTTAGGGTTAGGGTTAGGGTTATTTGGTTTAGGTTTAGGTTTAGGGTCAGGGTTAGGCTTAGGGTTAGGGTTATTTTGGCTAGGGTTAGGGTTAGGGTTAGGGTTAGGGTTAGGGTTAGGGTTAGGGTTAGTTGGGTTAGGGTTATGGTTAGGGTTATTTTGGTAAAGGTTAGGCTTATGGTTATTGTTAGGGCTAGTTGGTTTAGGGTTATTGTTAG
>NW_028276416.1:462500-485000 GCF_052056855.1 Sturnus vulgaris
ATTTTGGTAAAGGTTAGGCTTATGGTTAGTGTTAGGGCTAGTTGGTTTAGGGTTAGGGTTAGGGTTATTTGGTTTAGGTTTAGGTTTAGGGTCAGGGTTAGGGTTAGGGTTAGGGTTATTTGGGCTAGGGCTAGGGTTAGGGTTAGGGTTAGGGTTAGTTGGGTTTGGGTAATGGTTAGGGTTATTTTGGTAAAGGTTAGGCTTATGGTTAGTGTTAGGGCTAGTTGGTTTAGGGTTAGGGTTAGGGTTAGGGTTAGGGTTAGGGTTAGGGTTAGGGTTAGGGTTAGGGTTAGGGTTAGGGTTATGGTTAGTTGGGTTTGGGTAATGGTTAGGGTTATTTTGGTAAAGGTTAGGCTTATGGTTAGTGTTAGGGCTAGTTGGTTTAGGGTTAGGGTTAGGGTTATTTGGTTTAGGTTTAGGTTTAGGGTCAGGGTTAGGGTTAGGGTTAGGGTTATTTGGGCTAGGGTTAGGGTTAGGGTTAGGGTTAGGGTTAGGGTTAGGGTTAGGGTTAGTTGGGTTAGGGTTATGGTTAGGGTTATTTTGGTAAAGGTTAGGCTTATGGTTAGTGTTAGGGCTAGTTGGTTTAGGGTTAGGGTTAGGGTTATTTGGTTTAGGTTTAGGTTTAGGGTCAGGGTTAGGGTTAGGGTTAGGGTTATTTGGGCTAGGGTTAGGGTTAGGGTTAGGGTTAGGGTTAGGGTTATGGTTAGTTGGGTTTGGGTTATGGTTAGGGTTATTTTGGTAAAGGTTAGGCTTATGGTTAGTGTTAGGGCTAGTTGGTTTAGGGTTAGGGTTAGGGTTATTTGGTTTAGGGTTAGGTTTAGGGTCAGGGTTAGGGTTAGGGTTAGGGTTATTTTGGCTAGGGTTAGGGTTAGGGTTAGGGTTAGGGTTGGGGTTATGATTAGTTGGGTTAGGGTTATGGTTAGGGTTATTTTGGTAAAGGTTAGGCTTATGGTTAGTGTTAGGGCTAGTTGGTTTAGGGTTAGGGTTAGGGTTATTTGGTTTAGGTTTAGGTTTAGGGTCAGGGTTAGGGTTAGGGTTAGGGTTATTTGGGCTAGGGTTAGGGTTAGGGATAGGGTTAGGGTTAGGGTTATGGTTAGTTGGGTTAGGGTTATGGTTAGGGTTATTTTGGTAAAGGTTAGGCTTATGGTTAGTGTTAGGGCTAGTTGGTTTAGGGTTAGGGTTAGGGTTATTTGGTTTAGGGTTAGGTTTACGGTCAGGGTTAGGGTTAGTGTTAGGGTTAGGGTTAGGGTAAGGGATAGGGTTAGGGTTAGGGTTAGGGTTATGGTTAGTTGGGTTTGGGTAATGGTTAGGGTTATTTTGGTAAAGGTTAGGCTTATGGTTAGTGTTAGGGCTAGTTGGTTTAGGGTTAGGGTTAGGGTTATTTGGTTTAGGTTTAGGTTTCGGGTCAGGGTTAGGGTTAGGGTTAGGGTTATTTGGGCTAGGGTTAGGGTTAGGGTTAGGGTTAGGGTTAGGGTTAGGGTTAGGGTTATGGTTAGTTGGGTTTGGGTTATGGTTAGGGTTATTTTGGTAAAGGTTAGGCTTATGGTTAGTGTTAGGGCTAGTTGGTTTAGGGTTAGGGTTAGGGTTATTTGGTTTAGGTTTAGGTTTAGGGTCAGGGTTAGGGTTAGGGTTAGGGTTATTTGGGCTAGGGTTAGGGTTAGGGTTAGGGGTTAGGGTTAGGGTTAGGGTTAGGGTTAGGGTTATGGTTAGTTGGGTTTGGGTTATGGTTAGGGTTATTTTGGTAAAGGTTAGGCTTATGGTTAGTGTTAGGGCTAGTTGGTTTAGGGTTAGGGTTAGGGTTATTTGGTTTAGGGTTAGGTTTAGGGTCAGGGTTAGGGTTAGGGTTAGGGTTATTTGGGCTAGGGTTAGGGTTAGGGTTAGGGTTAGGGTTAGGGTTAGGGTTAGGGTTAGCGTTAGGGTTATGGTTAGTTGGGTTTGGGTTATGGTTAGGGTTATTTTGGTAAAGGTTAGGCTTATGGTTAGTGTTAGGGCTAGTTGGTTTAGGGTTAGGGTTAGGGTTATTTGGTTTAGGGTTAGGTTTAGGGTCAGGGTTAGGGTTAGGGTTAGGGTTATTTGGGCTAGGGGTTAGGGTTAGGGTTAGGGTTAGGGTTAGGGTTAGGGTTATGTTTAGTTGGGTTTGGGTAATGGTTAGGGTTATTTTGGTAAAGGTTAGGCTTATGGTTAGTGTTAGGGCTAGTTGGTTTAGGGTTAGGGTTAGGGTTATTTGGTTTAGGTTTAGGTTTAGGGTCAGGGTTAGGGTTAGGGTTAGGGTTATTTGGGCTAGGGTTAGGGTTAGGGTTAGGGTTAGGGTTAGGGTTAGGGTTAGTTGGGTTAGGGTTATGGTTAGGGTTATTTTGGTAAAGGTTAGGCTTATGGTTAGTGTTAGGGCTAGTTGGTTTAGGGTTAGGGTTAGGGTTATTTGGTTTAGGTTTAGGTTTAGGGTCAGGGTTAGGGTTAGGGTTAGGGTTATTTGGGCTAGGGTTAGGGTTAGGGTTAGGGTTAGGGTTAGGGTTATGGTTAGTTGGGTTAGGGTTATGGTTAGGGTTATTTTGGTAAAGGTTAGGCTTATGGTTAGTGTTAGGTCTAGTTGGTTTAGGGTTAGGGTTAGGGTTATTTGGTTTAGGGTTAGGTTTAGGGTCAGGGTTAGGGTTAGGGTTAGGGTTATTTGGGCTAGGGTTACGGTTAGGGTTAGGGTTAGGGTTAGGGTTAGGGTTATGTTTAGTTGGGTTTGGGTAATGGTTAGGGTTATTTTGGTAAAGGTTAGGCTTATGGTTAGTGTTAGGGCTAGTTGGTTTAGGGTTAGGGTTAGGGTTATTTGGTTTAGGTTTAGGTTTAGGGTCAGGGTTAGGGTTAGGGTTAGGGTTATTTGGGCTAGGGTTAGGGTTAGGGTTAGGGTTAGGGTTAGGGTTAGGGTTAGTTGGGTTAGGGTTATGGTTAGGGTTATTTTGGTAAAGGTTAGGCTTATGGTTAGTGTTAGGGCTAGTTGGTTTAGGGTTAGGGTTAGGGTTATTTGGTTTAGGGTTAGGTTTAGGGTCAGGGTTAGGGTTAGGGTTATTTGGGCTAGGGTTAGGGTTAGGGTTAGGGTTAGGGTTAGGGGTTATGGTTAGTTGGGTTTGGGTTATGGTTAGGGTTATTTTGGTAAAGGTTAGGCTTATGGTTAGTGTTAGGGCTAGTTGGTTTAGGGTTAGGGTTAGGGTTATTTGGTTTAGGGTTAGGTTTAGGGTCAGGGTTAGGGTTAGGGTTAGGGTTATTTGGGCTAGGGTTAGGGTTAGGGTTAGGGTTAGGGTTAGGGTTAGGGTTATGGTTAGTTGGGTTTGGGTAATGGTTAGGGTTATTTTGGTAAAGGTTAGGCTTATGGTTAGTGTTAGGGCTAGTTGGTTTAGGGTTAGGGTTAGGGTTATTTGGTTTAGGTTTAGGTTTAGGGTCAGGGTTAGGCTTAGGGTTAGGGTTATTTTGGCTAGGGTTAGGGTTAGGGTTAGGGTTAGGGTTAGGGTTAGGGTTAGGGTTAGTTGGGTTAGGGTTATGGTTAGGGTTATTTTGGTAAAGGTTAGGCTTATGGTTATTGTTAGGGCTAGTTGGTTTAGGGTTATTGTTAGGGTTATTTGGTTTAGGGTTAGGTTTAGGGTCAGGGTTAGGGTTAGGGTTAGGGTTATTTGGGCTAGGGTTAGGGTTAGGGTTAGGGTTAGGGTTAGGGTTAGGGTTATGGTTAGTTGGGTTTGGGTAATGGTTAGGGTTATTTTGGTAAAGGTTAGGCTTATGGTTAGTGTTAGGGCTAGTTGGTTTAGGGTTAGGGTTAGGGTTATTTGGTTTAGGTTTAGGTTTAGGGTCAGGGTTAGGGTTAGGGTTAGGGTTATTTGGGCTAGGGTTAGGGTTAGGGTTAGGGTTAGGGTTAGGGTTAGGGTTAGGGTTAGGGTTAGGGTTAGGGTAGGGTTATGGTTAGTTGGGTTTGGGTTATGGTTAGGGTTATTTTGGTAAAGGTTAGGCTTATGGTTAGTGTTAGGGCTAGTTGGTTTAGGGTTAGGGTTAGGGTTATTTGGTTTAGGGTTAGGTTTAGGGTCAGGGTTAGGGTTAGGGTTAGGGTTATTTGGGCTAGGGTTAGGGTTAGGGTTAGGGTTAGGGTTAGGGTTAGGGTTATGGTTAGTTGGGTTTGGGTTATGGTTAGGGTTATTTTGGTAAAGGTTAGGCTTATGGTTAGTGTTAGGGCTAGTTGGTTTAGGGTTAGGGTTAGGGTTATTTGGTTTAGGGTTAGGTTTAGGGTCAGGGTTAGGGTTAGGGTTAGGGTTATTTGGGCTAGGGTTAGGGTTAGGGTCAGGGTTAGGGTTAGGGTTAGGGTTAGGGTTAGGGTTAGGGTTAGGGTTATGGTTAGTTGGGTTTGGGTAATGGTTAGGGTTATTTTGGTAAAGGTTAGGCTTATGGTTAGTGTTAGGGCTAGTTGGTTTAGGGTTAGGGTTAGGGTTATTTGGTTTAGGTTTAGGTTTAGGGTCAGGGTTAGGGTTAGGGTTAGGGTTATTTGGGCTAGGGCTAGGGTTAGGGTTAGGGTTAGGGTTAGTTGGGTTTGGGTAATGGTTAGGGTTATTTTGGTAAAGGTTAGGCTTATGGTTAGTGTTAGGGCTAGTTGGTTTAGGGTTAGGGTTAGGGTTATTTGGTTTAGGTTTAGGTTTAGGGTCAGGGTTAGGGTTAGGGTTAGGGTTATTTGGGCTAGGGTTAGGGTTAGGGTTAGGGTTAGGGTTAGGGTTAGGGTTAGGGTTAGTTGGGTTAGGGTTATGGTTAGGGTTATTTTGGTAAAGGTTAGGCTTATGGTTAGTGTTAGGGCTAGTTGGTTTAGGGTTAGGGTTAGGGTTATTTGGTTTAGGTTTAGGTTTAGGGTCAGGGTTAGGGTTAGGGTTATTTGGGCTAGGTTTAGGGTTAGGGTTAGGGTTAGGGTTAGGGTTAGGGTTATTTGGGCTAGGGTTAGGGTTAGGGTTAGGGTTAGGGTTAGGGTTAGGGTTAGGGTTAGGGTTAGGGTTAGGGTTATGGTTAGTTGGGTTTGGGTTATGGTTAGGGTTATTTTGGTAAAGGTTAGGCTTATGGTTAGTGTTAGGGCTAGTTGGTTTAGGGTTAGGGTTAGGGTTATTTGGTTTAGGGTTAGGTTTAGGGTCAGGGTTAGGGTTAGGGTTAGGGTTATTTGGGCTAGGGTTAGGGTTAGGGTTAGGGTTAGGGTTAGGGTTAGGGTTAGGGTTATGGTTAGTTGGGTTTGGGTTATGGTTAGGGTTATTTTGGTAAAGGTTAGGCTTATGGTTAGTGTTAGGGCTAGTTGGTTTAGGGTTAGGGTTAGGGTTATTTGGGCTAGGGTTAGGGTTAGGGTTAGGGTTAGGGTTAGGGTTAGGGTTAGGGTTATGTTTAGATGGGTTTGGGTAATGGTTAGGGTTATTTTGGTAAAGGTTAGGCTTATGGTTAGTGTTAGGGCTAGTTGGTTTAGGGTTAGGGTTAGGGTTATTTGGTTTAGGTTTAGGTTTAGGGTCAGGGTTAGGGTTAGGGTTAGGGTTATTTGGGCTAGGGTTAGGGTTAGGGTTAGGGTTAGGGTTAGGGTTAGTTGGGTTAGGGTTATGGTTAGGGTTATTTTGGTAAAGGTTAGGCTTATGGTTAGTGTTAGGGCTAGTTGGTTTAGGGTTAGGGTTAGGGTTATTTGGTTTAGGGTTAGGTTTAGGGTCAGGGTTAGGGTTAGGGTTAGGGTTATTTGGGCTAGGGTTAGGGTTAGGGTTAGGGTTAGGGTTAGGGTTATGGTTAGTTGGGTTTGGGTTATGGTTAGGGTTATTTTGGTAAAGGTTAGGCTTATGGTTAGTGTTAGGGCTAGTTGGTTTAGGGTTAGGGTTAGGGTTATTTGGTTTAGGGTTAGGTTTAGGGTCAGGGTTAGGGTTAGGGTTAGGGTTATTTGGGCTAGGGTTAGGGTTAGGGTTAGGGTTAGGGTTAGGGTTATGGTTAGTTGGGTTTGGGTAATGGTTAGGGTTATTTTGGTAAAGGTTAGGCTTATGGTTAGTGTTAGGGCTAGTTGGTTTAGGGTTAGGGTTAGGGTTATTTGGTTTAGGTTTAGGTTTAGGGTCAGGGTTAGGCTTAGGGTTAGGGTTATTTAGGCTAGGGTTAGGGTTAGGGTTAGGGTTAGGGTTAGGGTTAGGGTTAGGGTTAGTTGGGTTAGGGTTATGGTTAGGGTTATTTTGGTAAAGGTTAGGCTTATGGTTATTGTTAGGGCTAGTTGGTTTAGGGTTATTGTTAGGGTTATTTGGTTTAGGGTTAGGTTTAGGGTCAGGGTTAGGGTTAGGGTTAGGGTTATTTGGGCTAGGGTTAGGGTTAGGGTTAGGGTTAGGGTTAGGGTTAGGGTTATGGTTAGTTGGGTTTGGGTAATGGTTAGGGTTATTTTGGTAAAGGTTAGGCTTATGGTTAGTGTTAGGGCTAGTTGGTTTAGGGTTAGGGTTAGGGTTATTTGGTTTAGGTTTAGGTTTAGGGTCAGGGTTAGGGTTAGGGTTAGGGTTATTTGGGCTAGGGTTAGGGTTAGGGTTAGGGTTAGGGTTAGGGTTAGGGTTAGGGTTAGGGTTAGGGTTAGGGTTAGGGTTAGGGTTAGGGTTATGGTTAGTTGGGTTTGGGTTATGGTTAGGGTTATTTTGGTAAAGGTTAGGCTTATGGTTAGTGTTAGGGCTAGTTGGTTTAGGGTTAGGGTTAGGGTTATTTGGTTTAGGGTTAGGTTTAGGGTCAGGGTTAGGGTTAGGGTTAGGGTTATTTGGGCTAGGGTTAGGGTTAGGGTTAGGGTTAGGGTTAGGGTTAGGGTTATGGTTAGTTGGGTTTGGGTAATGGTTAGGGTTATTTTGGTAAAGGTTAGGCTTATGGTTAGTGTTAGGGCTAGTTGGTTTAGGGTTAGGGTTAGGGTTACTTGGTTTAGGGTTAGGTTTAGGGTCAGGGTTAGGGTTAGGGTTAGGGTTATTTGGGCTAGGGTTAGGGTTAGGGTTAGGGTTAGGGTTATGGTTAGTTGGGTTTGGGTTATGGTTAGGGTTATTTTGGTAAAGGTTAGGCTTATGGTTAGTGTTAGGGCTAGTTGGTTTAGGGTTAGGGTTAGGGTTATTTGGTTTAGGGTTAGGTTTAGGGTCAGGGTTAGGGTTAGGGTTAGGGTTATTTGGGCTAGGGTTAGGGTTAGGGTTAGGGTTAGGGTTATGTTTAGTTGGGTTTGGGTAATGGTTAGGGTTATTTTGGTAAAGGTTAGGCTTATGGTTAGTGTTAGGGCTAGTTGGTTTAGGGTTAGGGTTAGGGTTATTTGGTTTAGGTTTAGGTTTAGGGTCAGGGTTAGGGTTAGGGTTAGGGTTATTTGGGCTAGGGTTAGGGTTAGGGTTAGGGTTAGGGTTAGGGTTAGGGTTAGTTGGGTTAGGGTTATGGTTAGGGTTATTTTGGTAAAGGTTAGGCTTATGGTTAGTGTTAGGGCTAGTTGGTTTAGGGTTAGGGTTAGGGTTATTTGGTTTAGGGTTAGGTTTAGGGTCAGGGTTAGGTTTAGGGTTAGGGTTATTTGGGCTAGGGTTAGGGTTAGGGTTAGGGTTAGGGTTAGGGTTATGGTTAGTTGGGTTTGGGTTATGGTTAGGGTTATTTTGGTAAAGGTTAGGCTTATGGTTAGTGTTAGGGCTAGTTGGTTTAGGGTTAGGGTTAGGGTTATTTGGTTTAGGGTTAGGTTTAGGGTCAGGGTTAGGGTTAGGGTTAGGGTTATTTGGGCTAGGGTTAGGGTTAGGGTTAGGGTTAGGGTTAGGGTTATGGTTAGTTGGGTTTGGGTAATGGTTAGGGTTATTTTGGTAAAGGTTAGGCTTATGGTTAGTGTTAGGGCTAGTTGGTTTAGGGTTAGGGTTAGGGTTATTTGGTTTAGGTTTAGGTTTAGGGTCAGGGTTAGGCTTAGGGTTAGGGTTATTTTGGCTAGGGTTAGGGTTAGGGTTAGGGTTAGGGTTAGGGTTAGGGTTAGTTGGGTTAGGGTTATGGTTAGGGTTATTTTGGTAAAGGTTAGGCTTATGGTTATTGTTAGGGCTAGTTGGTTTAGGGTTATTGTTAGGGTTATTTGGTTTAGGGTTAGGTTTAGGGTCAGGGTTAGGGTTAGGGTTAGGGTTATTTGGGCTAGGGTTAGGGTTAGGGTTAGGGTTAGGGTTAGGGTTAGGGTTAGGGTTATGGTTAGTTGGGTTTGGGTAATGGTTAGGGTTATTTTGGTAAAGGTTAGGCTTATGGTTAGTGTTAGGGCTAGTTGGTTTAGGGTTAGGGTTAGGGTTATTTGGTTTAGGTTTAGGTTTAGGGTCAGGGTTAGGGTTAGGGTTAGGGTTATTTGGGCTAGGGTTAGGGTTAGGGTTAGGGTTAGGGTTAGGGTTAGGGTTAGGGTTAGGGTTAGGGTTAGGGTTATGTTAGGGTTAGGGTTAGGGTTAGGGTTAGGGTTAGGGTTAGGGTTATGGTTAGTTGGGTTTGGGTTATGGTTAGGGTTATTTTGGTAAATGTTAGGCTTATGGTTAGTGTTAGGGCTAGTTGGTTTAGGTTAGGGTTAGGGTTATTTGGTTTAGGTGTAGGTTTAGGGTCAGGGTTAGGGTTTAGGGTTAGGTTTATTTGGGCTAGGGTTAGGGTTAGGGTTAGGGTTTAGGGTTAGGGTTAGGGTTATGGTTAGTTGGGTTTGGGTAATGGTTAGGGTTATTTTGGTAAAGGTTAGGCTTATGGTTAGTGTTAGGGCTAGTTGGTTTAGGGTTAGGGGTTAGGGTTATTTGGTTTAGGGTTAGGTTTAGGGTCAGGGTTAGGGTTAGGGTTAGGGTTATTTGGGCTAGGGTTAGGGTTAGGGTTAGGGTTAGGGTTAGGGTTATGGTTAGTTGGGTTTGGGTAATGGTTAGGGTTATTTTGGTAAAGGTTAGGCTTATGGTTAGTGTTAGGGCTAGTTGGTTTAGGGTTAGGGTTAGGGTTATTTGGTTTAGGGTTAGGTTTAGGGTCAGGGTTAGGGTTAGGGTTAGGGTTATTTGGGCTAGGGTTAGGGTTAGGGTTAGGTTAGGGGTTAGGGTTATGTTAGTTGGGTTTGGGTAATGGTTAGGGTTATTTTGGTAAAGGTTAGGCTTATGGTTAGTGTTAGGGCTAGTTGGTTTAGGGTTAGGGTTAGGGTTATTTGTTTAGGGTTAGGTTTAGGGTCAGGGTTAGGGTTAGGGTTAGGGTTATTTGGGCTAGGGTTAGGGTTAGGTTAGGGTTAGGGTTAGGGTTATGGTTAGTTGGGTTTGGGTTATGGTTAGGGTTATTTGGTAAAGGTTAGGCTTATGGTTAGTGTTAGGGCTAGTTGGTTTAGGGTTAGGGTTAGGGTTATTTGGTTTAGGTTAGGTTTAGGGTCAGGGTTAGGGTTAGGGTTAGGGTTATTTGGGCTAGGGTTAGGGTTAGGGTTAGGGTTAGGGTTAGGGTTAGGGTTAGGGTTATGGTTAGTTGGGTTTGGGTAATGGTTAGGGTTATTTTGGTAAAGGTTAGGCTTATGGTTAGTGTTAGGGCTAGTTGGTTTAGGGTTAGGGTTAGGGTTATTTGGTTTAGGTTTAGGTTTAGGGTCAGGGTTAGGGTTAGGTTAGGGTTATTTGGGCTAGGGTTAGGGTTAGGTTAGGGTTAGGGTTAGGGTTAGGGTAGGGTTAGGGTTAGGGTTAGGGTTATGGTTAGTTGGGTTTGGGTTATTCGTTAGGGTTATTTTGGTAAAGGTTAGGCCTTATGGTTAGTGTTAGGGCTAGTTGGTTTAGGGTTAGGGTTAGGGTTATTTGGTTTAGGTTTAGGTTTAGGGTCAGGGTTAGGGTTACGGGTTAGGGTTATTTGGGCTTGGGTTAGGGTTAGGGTTAGGGTTAGGGTTAGGGTTATGGTTAGTTGGGTTTTGGGTAATGGTTAGGGTTATTTTGGTAAAGGTTAGGCTTATGGTTAGTGTTAGGGCTAGTTGGTTTAGGGTTAGGGTTAGGGTTATTTGGTTTAGGTTTAGGTTTAGGGTCAGGGTTAGGGTTAGGGTTAGGGTTATTTGGGCTAGGGGTTAGGGTTAGGGTTAGGGTTAGGGTTAGGGTTAGGGTTAGGGTTAGGGTTAGGGTTAGGTTAGGGTTAGGTTAGTGGGTTTGGGTTATGGTTAGGGTTATTTTGGTAAAGGTTAGGCTTATGGTTAGTGTTAGGGCTAGTTGGTTTAGGGTTAGGGTTAGGGTTATTTGGGTTAGGGTTAGGTTTAGGGTCAGGGTTAGGGTTAGGGTTAGGGTTATTTGGCTAGGGTTAGGGTTAGGGTTAGGGTTAGGGTTAGGGTAGGTTATGTTAGTTGGGTTTGGGTTATGGTTAGGGTTATTTGGTAAAGGTTAGGCTTATGGTTAGTGTTAGGGCTAGTTGGTTTAGGGTTAGGGTTAGGGTTATTTGGTTTAGGGTTAGGTTTAGGGTCAGGGTTAGGGTTAGGGTTAGGGTTATTTGGGCTAGGGTTAGGGTTAGGGTTAGGGTTAGGGTTAGGGTTAGGGTTAGGGTTAGGTAGGGTAGGGTAGGGTTATGGTTAGTTGGGTTTGGGTATGGTTAGGGTTATTTGGTAAAGGTTAGGCTTATGGTTAGTGTTAGGGCTAGTTGGTTTAGGGTTAGGGTTAGGGTTATTTGGTTTAGGTTTAGGTTTTAGGGTCAGGGTTAGGGTTAGGGTTAGGGTTATTTGGGCTAGGGCTAGGTTAGGGTTAGGGTTAGGGTTAGTTGGGTTTGGGTAATGGTTAGGGTTATTTTGGTAAAGGTTAGGCTTATGGTTAGTGTTAGGGCTAGTTGGTTTAGGGTTAGGGTTAGGGTTATTTGGTTTAGGTTAGGTTTAGGGTCAGGGTTAGGGTTAGGGTTAGGGTTATTTGGGCTAGGGTTAGGGTTAGGGTTAGGGTTAGGGTTAGGGTTAGGGTTAGGGTTAGTTGGGTTAGGGTTATGGTTAGGGTTATTTTGGTAAAGGTTAGGCTTATGGTTAGTGTTAGGGCTAGTTGGTTTAGGGTTAGGGTTAGGGTTATTTGGTTTAGGTTTAGGTTAGGGTCAGGGTTAGGGTTAGGGTTATTTGGGCTAGTTTAGGGTTAGGGTTAGGGTTAGGGTTAGGTTAGGGTTATTGGGCTAGGGTTAGGGTTAGGGTTAGGTTAGGGTTAGGGTTAGGGTTAGGGTTAGGGTTAGGGTTAGGGTTAGGGTTATGGTTAGTTGGGTTTGGGTTATGGTTAGGGTTATTTTGGTAAAGGTTAGGCTTATGGTTAGTGTTAGGGCTAGTTGGTTTAGGGTTAGGGTTAGGGTTATTTGGTTTAGGGTTAGGTTTAGGGTCAGGGTTAGGGTTAGGGTTAGGGTTATTGGGCTAGGGTTAGGGTTAGGGTTAGGGTTAGGGTTAGGGTTAGGTTAGGGTTAGGGTTATGGTTAGTTGGGGTTTGGGTTATGGTAGGGTTATTTTGGTAAAGGTTAGGCTTATGGTTAGTGTTAGGGCTAGTTGGTTTAGGGTTAGGGTTAGGGTTATTTGGGCTTAGGGTTAGGTTAGGGTTAGGGTTAGGGTTAGGGTTAGGGTTAGGGTTATGTTTAGATGGGTTTGGGTAATGGTTAGGGTTATTTTGGTAAAGGTTAGGCTTATGGTTAGTGTTAGGGCTAGTTGGTTTAGGGTTAGGGTTAGGGTTATTTGGTTTAGGTTTAGGTTTAGGGTCAGGGTTAGGGTTAGGGTTAGGGTTATTTGGGCTAGGGTTAGGGTTAGGGTTAGGGTTAGGGTTAGGGTTAGTTGGGTTAGGGTTATGGTTAGGGTTATTTTGGTAAAGGTTAGGCTTATGGTTAGTGTTAGGGCTAGTTGGTTTAGGGTTAGGGTTAGGGTTATTTGGTTTAGGGTTAGGTTTAGGGTCAGGGTTAGGGTTAGGGTTAGGGTTATTTGGGCTAGGGTTAGGGTTAGGGTTAGGGTTAGGGTTAGGGTTATGGTTAGTTGGGTTTGGGTTATGGTTAGGGTTATTTTGGTAAAGGTTAGGCTTATGGTTAGTGTTAGGGCTAGTTGGTTTAGGGTTAGGGTTAGGGTTATTTGGTTTAGGGTTAGGTTTAGGGTCAGGGTTAGGGTTAGGGTTAGGGTTATTTGGGCTAGGGTTAGGTTAGGGTTAGGGTTAGGGTTAGGGTTATGGTTAGTTGGGTTTGGGTAATGGTTAGGGTTATTTTGGTAAAGGTTAGGCTTATGGTTAGTGTTAGGGCTAGTTGGTTTAGGGTTAGGGTTAGGGTTATTTGGTTTAGGTTTAGGTTTAGGGTCAGGGTTAGGGTTAGGGTTAGGGTTATTTGGGCTAGGGTTAGGGTTAGGGTTAGGGTTAGGGTTAGGGTTATGGTTAGTTGGGTTTGGGTTATGGTTAGGGTTATTTTGGTAAAGGTTAGGCTTATGGTTAGTGTTAGGGCTAGTTGGTTTAGGGTTAGGGTTAGGGTTATTTGGTTTAGGGTTAGGTTTAGGGTCAGGGTTAGGGTTAGGGTTATTTGGGCTAGGGTTAGGGTTAGGGTTAGGGTTAGGGTTAGGGTTAGGGTTAGGGTTATGGTTAGTTGGGTTTGGGTAATGGTTAGGGTTATTTTGGTAAAGGTTAGGCTTATGGTTAGTGTTAGGGCTAGTTGGTTTAGGGTTAGGGTTAGGGTTATTTGGTTTAGGTTTAGGTTTAGGGTCAGGGTTAGGGTTAGGGTTAGGGTTATTTGGGCTAGGGTTAGGGTTAGGGTTAGGGTTAGGGTTAGGGTTAGGGTTAGGGTTAGGGTTAGGGTTAGGGTTAGGGTTAGGGTTAGGGTTAGGGTTAGGGTTAGGGTTAGGGTTATGGTTAGTTGGGTTTGGGTTATGGTTAGGGTTATTTTGGTAAAGGTTAGGCTTATGGTTAGTGTTAGGGCTAGTTGGTTTAGGGTTAGGGTTAGGGTTATTTGTTTAGGGTTAGGTTTAGGGTCAGGGTTAGGGTTAGGGTTAGGGTTATTTGGGCTAGGGTTAGGGTTAGGGTTAGGGTTAGGTTAGGGTTAGGGTTATGGTTAGTTGGGTTTGGGTTATGGTTAGGGTTATTTTGGTAAAGGTTAGGCTTATGGTTAGTGTTAGGGCTAGTTGGTTTAGGGTTAGGGTTAGGGTTATTTGGTTTAGGGTTAGGTTTAGGGTCAGGGTTAGGGTTAGGGTTAGGGTTATTTGGGCTAGGGTTAGGGTTAGGGTTAGGGTTAGGGTTAGTTGGGTTTGGGTTATGGTTAGGGTTATTTTGGTAAAGGTTAGGCTTATGGTTAGTGTTAGGGCTAGTTGGTTTAGGGTTAGGGTTAGGGTTATTTGGTTTAGGGTTAGGTTTAGGGTCAGGGTTAGGGTTAGGGTTAGGGTTATTTGGGCTAGGGTTAGGGTTAGGGTTAGGGTTAGGGTTAGGGTTAGGGTTAGTTGGGTTTGGGTTATGGTTAGGGTTATTTTGGTAAAGGTTAGGCTTATGGTTAGTGTTAGGGCTAGTTGGTTTAGGGTTAGGGTTAGGGTTATTTGGTTTAGGTTTAGGTTTAGGGTCAGGGTTAGGGTTAGGGTTAGGGTTATTTGGGCTAGGTTAGGGTTAGGGTAGGGTAGTTAGGGTTAGGGTTAGGGTTAGGGTTAGGGTTAGGGTTAGGGTTAGGGTTAGGGTTATGGTTAGTTGGGTTTGGGTTATGGTTAGGGTTATTTTGGTAAAGGTTAGGCTTATGGTTAGTGTTAGGGCTAGTTGGTTTAGGGTTAGGGTTAGGGTTATTTGGTTTAGGGTTAGGTTTAGGGTCAGGGTTAGGGTTAGGGTTAGGGTTATTTGGGCTAGGGTTAGGGTTAGGGTTAGGGTTAGGGTTAGGGTTATGGTTAGGGTTATGGTTAGTTGGGTTTGGGTTATGGTTAGGGTTATTTTGGTAAAGGTTAGGCTTATGGTTAGTGTTAGGGCTAGTTGGTTTAGGGTTAGGGTTAGGGTTATTTGGTTTAGGGTTAGGTTTAGGGTCAGGGTTAGGGTTAGGGTTAGGGTTATTTGGGCTAGGGTTAGGGTTAGGGTTAGGGTTAGGGTTAGGGTTAGGGTTAGTTGGGTTTGGGTTATGGTTAGGGTTATTTTGGTAAAGGTTAGGCTTATGGTTAGTGTTAGGGCTAGTTGGTTTAGGGTTAGGGTTAGGGTTATTTGGTTTAGGGTTAGGTTTAGGGTCAGGGTTAGGGTTAGGGTTAGGGTTATTTGGGCTAGGGTTAGGGTTAGGTTAGGGTTAGGGTTAGGGTTAGGGTTAGGGTTATGGTTAGTTGGGTTTGGGTAATGGTTAGGGTTATTTTGGTAAAGGTTAGGCTTATGGTTAGTGTTAGGGCTAGTTGGTTTAGGGTTAGGGTTAGGGTTATTTGGTTTAGGTTTAGGTTTAGGGTCAGGGTTAGGGTTAGGGTTAGGGTTATTTGGGCTAGGGTTAGGGTTAGGGTTAGGTTAGGGTAGGGTTAGGGTTAGGGTTAGTTGGGTTTGGGTTATGGTTAGGGTTATTTTGGTAAAGGTTAGGCTTATGGTTAGTGTTAGGGCTAGTTGGTTTAGGGTTAGGGTTAGGGTTATTTGGTTTAGGTTAGGTTTAGGGTCAGGGTTAGGGTTAGGGTTAGGGTTATTTGGGCTAGGGTTAGGGTTAGGGTTAGGGTTAGGGTTAGGGTTAGGGTTATGGTTAGTTGGGTTTGGGTTATGGTTAGGGTTATTTTGGTAAAGGTTAGGCTTATGGTTAGTGTTAGGGCTAGTTGGTTTAGGGTTAGGGTTAGGGTTATTTGGTTTAGGGTTAGGTTTAGGGTCAGGGTTAGGGTTAGGGTTAGGGTTATTTGGGCTAGGGTTAGGGTTAGGGTTAGGGTTAGGGTTAGGGTTATGGTTAGTTGGGTTTGGGTTATGGTTAGGGTTATTTTGGTAAAGGTTAGGCTTATGGTTAGTGTTAGGGCTAGTTGGTTTAGGGTTAGGGTTAGGGTTATTTTGGCTAGGGTTAGGGTTAGGGTTAGGGTTAGGGTTTAGGGTTAGGGTTAGGGTTAGTTGGGTTTGGGTTATGGTTAGGGTTATTTTGGTAAAGGTTAGGCTTATGGTTAGTGTTAGGGCTAGTTGGTTTAGGGTTAGGGTTAGGGTTATTTGGTTTAGGGTTAGGTTTAGGGTCAGGGTTAGGGTTAGGGTTAGGGTTATTTGGGCTAGGGTTAGGGTTAGGGTTAGGGTTAGGGTTAGGGTTAGGGTTAGGGTTATGGTTAGTTGGGTTTGGGTAATGGTTAGGGTTATTTTGGTAAAGGTTAGGCTTATGGTTAGTGTTAGGGCTAGTGGTTTAGGGTTAGGGTTAGGGTTATTTGGTTTAGGTTAGGTTTAGGGTCAGGGTTAGGGTTAGGGTTAGGGTTATTTGGGCTAGGGTTAGGGTTAGGGTTAGGGTTAGGGTTAGGGTTAGGGTTAGGGTTATGGTTAGTTGGGTTTGGGTTATGGTTAGGGTTATTTTGGTAAAGGTTAGGCTTATGGTTAGTGTTAGGGCTAGTTGGTTTAGGGTTAGGGTTAGGGTTATTTGGTTTAGGTTAGGTTTAGGGTCAGGGTTAGGGTTAGGGTTAGGGTTATTTGGGCTAGGGTTAGGGTTAGGGTTAGGGTTAGGGTTAGGGTTAGGGTTAGGGTTATGGTTAGTTGGGTTTGGGTTATGGTTAGGGTTATTTTGGTAAAGGTTAGGCTTATGGTTAGTGTTAGGGCTAGTTGGTTTAGGGTTAGGGTTAGGGTTATTTGGTTTAGGGTTAGGTTTAGGGTCAGGGTTAGGGTTAGGGTTAGGGTTATTTGGGCTAGGGTTAGGGTTAGGGTTAGGGTTAGGGTTAGGGTTAGGGTTAGGGTTAGGGTTAGGGTTAGGGTTAGGTTAGGGTTAGGGTTAGGGTTATGGTTAGTTGGGTTTGGGTAATGGTTAGGGTTATTTTGGTAAAGGTTAGGCTTATGGTTAGTGTTAGGGCTAGTTGGTTTAGGGTTAGGGTTAGGGTTATTTGGTTTAGGTTTAGGTTTAGGGTCAGGGTTAGGGTTAGGGTTAGGGTTATTTGGGCTAGGGTTAGGGTTAGGGTTAGGGGTTAGGGTTAGGGTTAGGGTTAGGGTTATGGTTAGTTGGGTTTGGGTAATGGTTAGGGTTATTTTGGTAAAGGTTAGGCTTATGGTTAGTGTTAGGGCTAGTTGGTTTAGGGTTAGGGTTAGGGTTATTTGGTTTAGGTTTAGGTTAGGGTCAGGGTTAGGGTTAGGGTTAGGGTTATTTGGGCTAGGGTTAGGGTTAGGGTTAGGGTTAGGGTTAGGGTTAGGGTTAGTTGGGTTTGGGTTATGGTTAGGGTTATTTTGGTAAAGGTTAGGCTTATGGTTAGTGTTAGGGCTAGTTGGTTTAGGGTTAGGGTTAGGGTTATTTGTTTAGGTTTAGGTTTAGGGTCAGGGTTAGGGTTAGGGTTAGGGTTATTTGGGCTAGGGTTAGGGTTAGGGTTAGGGTTAGGGTTAGGGTTAGGGTTAGGGTTATGGTTAGTTGGGTTTGGGTTATGGTTAGGGTTATTTTGGTAAAGGTTAGGCTTATGGTTAGTGTTAGGGCTAGTTGGTTTAGGGTTAGGGTTAGGGTTATTTGGTTTAGGGTTAGGTTTAGGGTCAGGGTTAGGGTTAGGGTTAGGGTTATTTGGGCTAGGGTTAGGGTTAGGGTTAGGGTTAGGGTTAGGGTTATGGTTAGTTGGGTTTGGGTTATGGTTAGGGTTATTTTGGTAAAGGTTAGGCTTATGGTTAGTGTTAGGGCTAGTTGGTTTAGGGTTAGGGTTAGGGTTATTTGGTTTAGGGTTAGGTTTAGGGTCAGGGTTAGGGTTAGGGTTAGGGTTATTTGGGCTAGGTTAGGGTTAGGGTTAGGGTTAGGGTTAGGGGTTAGGGTTATGGTTAGTTGGGTTTGGGTATGGTTAGGGTTATTTTGGTAAAGGTTAGGCTTATGGTTAGTGTTAGGGCTAGTTGGTTTAGGGTTAGGGTTAGGGTTATTTGGTTTAGGTTTAGGTTTAGGGTCAGGGTTAGGGTTAGGGTTAGGGTTATTTGGGCTAGGGTTAGGGTTAGGGTTAGGGTTAGGGTTAGGGTTAGGGTTAGGGTTAGGGTTATGGTTAGTTGGGTTTGGGTTATGGTTAGGGTTATTTTGGTAAAGGTTAGGCTTATGGTTAGTGTTAGGGCTAGTTGGTTTAGGGTTAGGGTTAGGGTTATTTGGTTTAGGGTTAGGTTAGGGTCAGGGTTAGGGTTAGGGTTAGGGTTATTTGGGCTAGGGTTAGGGTTAGGGTTAGGGTTAGGGTTAGGGTTAGGGTTAGGGTTAGGGTAGGGTAGGGTTAGGTAGGGTTAGGTTAGTTGGGTTTGGGTTATGGTTAGGGTTATTTTGGTAAAGGTTAGGCTTATGGTTAGTGTTAGGGCTAGTTGGTTTAGGGTTAGGGTTAGGGTTATTTGGTTTAGGGTTAGGTTTAGGGTCAGGGTTAGGGTTAGGGTTAGGGTTATTTGGGCTAGGGTTAGGGTTAGGGTTAGGTTAGGGTTAGGGTTAGGGTTAGGGTTAGGGTTAGTTGGGTTTGGGTTATGGTTAGGGTTATTTTGGTAAAGGTTAGGCTTATGGTTAGTGTTAGGGCTAGTTGGTTTAGGGTTAGGGTTAGGGTTATTTGGTTTAGGGTTAGGTTTAGGGTCAGGGTTAGGGTTAGGGTTAGGGTTATTTGGGCTAGGGTTAGGGTTAGGGTTAGGGTTAGGGTTAGGGTTATGGTTAGTTGGGTTTGGGTTATGGTTAGGGTTATTTTGGTAAAGGTTAGGCTTATGGTTAGTGTTAGGGCTAGTTGGTTTAGGGTTAGGGTTAGGGTTATTTGGTTTAGGGTTAGGTTTAGGGTCAGGGTTAGGGTTAGGGTTAGGGTTATTGGGCTAGGGTTAGGGTTAGGGTTAGGGTTAGGGTTAGGGTTATGGTTAGTTGGGTTTGGGTTATGGTTAGGGTTATTTTGGTAAAGGTTAGGCTTATGGTTAGTGTTAGGGCTAGTTGGTTTAGGGTTAGGGTTAGGGTTATTTGGTTTAGGGTTAGGTTTAGGGTCAGGGTTAGGGTTAGGGTTAGGGTTATTTGGGCTAGGGTTAGGGTTAGGGTTAGGGTTAGGGTTAGGGTTATGGTTAGTTGGGTTTGGGTTATGGTTAGGGTTATTTTGGTAAAGGTTAGGCTTATGGTTAGTGTTAGGGCTAGTTGGTTTAGGGTTAGGGTTAGGGTTATTTGGTTTAGGGTTAGGTTTAGGGTCAGGGTTAGGGTTAGGGTTAGGGTTATTTGGGCTAGGGTTAGGGTTAGGGTTAGGGTTAGGGTTAGGGTTATGGTTAGTTGGGTTTGGGTTATGGTTAGGGTTATTTTGGTAAAGGTTAGGCTTATGGTTAGTGTTAGGGCTAGTTGGTTTAGGGTTAGGGTTAGGGTTATTTGGTTTAGGGTTAGGTTTAGGGTCAGGGTTAGGGTTAGGGTTAGGGTTATTTGGGCTAGGGTTAGGGTTAGGGTTAGGGTTAGGTTAGGGTTAGGGTTAGGTTAGGGTTATGTTAGTTGGGTTTGGGTAATGGTTAGGGTTATTTTGGTAAAGGTTAGGCTTATGGTTAGTGTTAGGGCTAGTTGGTTTAGGGTTAGGGTTAGGGTTATTTGGTTTAGGGTTAGGTTTAGGGTCAGGGTTAGGGTTAGGGTTAGGGTTATTTGGGCTAGGGTTAGGGTTAGGGTTAGGGTTAGGTTAGGGTTAGGGTTATGGTTAGTTGGGTTTGGGTTATGGTTAGGGTTATTTTGGTAAAGGTTAGGCTTATGGTTAGTGTTAGGGCTAGTTGGTTTAGGGTTAGGGTTAGGGTTATTTGGTTTAGGGTTAGGTTTAGGGTCAGGGTTAGGGTTAGGGTTAGGGTTATTTGGGCTAGGGTTAGGGTTAGGGTTAGGGTTAGGGTTAGGGTTGGGTTTGGGTTATGGTTAGGGTTATTTTGGTAAAGGTTAGGCTTATGGTTAGTGTTAGGGCTAGTTGGTTTAGGGTTAGGGTTAGGGTTATTTGGTTTAGGGTTAGGTTTAGGGTCAGGGTTAGGGTTAGGGTTAGGGTTATTTGGGCTAGGGTTAGGGTTAGGGTTAGGGTTAGGGTTAGGGTTATGGTTAGTTGGGTTTGGGTTATGGTTAGGGTTATTTTGGTAAAGGTTAGGCTTATGGTTAGTGTTAGGGCTAGTTGGTTTAGGGTTAGGGTTAGGGTTATTTGGTTTAGGGTTAGGTTTAGGGTCAGGGTTAGGGTTAGGGTTAGGGTTATTTGGCTAGGGTTAGGGTTAGGGTTAGGGTAGTAGGGTTAGGGTTAGGGTTAGGGTTGTAGGGTTAGGGTTAGGGTTAGGGTTATGGTTAGTTGGGTTTGGGTTATGGTTAGGGTTATTTTGGTAAAGGTTAGGCTTATGGTTAGTGTTAGGGCTAGTTGGTTTAGGGTTAGGGTTAGGGTTATTTGGTTTAGGGTTAGGTTTAGGGTCAGGGTTAGGGTTAGGGTTAGGGTTATTTGGGCTAGGGTTAGGGTTAGGGTTAGGGTTAGGGTTAGGGTTAGGTTAGGGTTATGGTTAGTTGGGTTTGGGTTATGGTTAGGGTTATTTTGGTAAAGGTTAGGCTTATGGTTAGTGTTAGGGCTAGTTGGTTTAGGGTTAGGGTTAGGGTTATTTGGTTTAGGGTTAGGTTTAGGGTCAGGTTAGGTTAGGGTTAGGGTTATTTGGGCTAGGGTTAGGGTTAGGGTTAGGGTTAGGGTTAGGGTTAGGGTTAGTTGGGTTTGGGTTATGGTTAGGGTTATTTTGGTAAAGGTTAGGCTTATGGTTAGTGTTAGGGCTAGTTGGTTTAGGGTTAGGGTTAGGGTTATTTGGTTTAGGGTTAGGTTTAGGGTCAGGGTTAGGGTTAGGGTTAGGGTTATTTGGGCTAGGGTTAGGGTTAGGGTTAGGGTTAGGGTTAGGGTTAGGGTTAGGGTTATGGTTAGTTGGGTTTGGGTTATGGTTAGGGTTATTTTGGTAAAGGTTAGGCTTATGGTTAGTGTTAGGGCTAGTTGGTTTAGGGTTAGGGTTAGGGTTATTTGGTTTAGGTTAGGTTTAGGGTCAGGGTTAGGGTTAGGGTTAGGGTTATTTGGGCTAGGGTTAGGGTTAGGGTTAGGGTTAGGTGGTTAGGGTTAGGGTTAGGGTTAGGGTTAGGGTTAGGGTTATGGTTAGTTGGGTTTGGGTTATGGTTAGGGTTATTTTGGTAAAGGTTAGGCTTATGGTTAGTGTTAGGGCTAGTTGGTTTAGGGTTAGGGTTAGGGTTATTTGTTTAGGGTTAGGTTTAGGGTCAGGGTTAGGGTTAGGGTTAGGGTTATTTGGGCTAGGGTTAGGGTTAGGGTTAGGGTTAGGGTTAGGGTTAGGGTTGGTTATGGTTAGTTGGGTTTGGGTTATGGTTAGGGTTATTTTGGTAAAGGTTAGGCTTATGGTTAGTGTTAGGGCTAGTTGGTTTAGGGTTAGGGTTAGGGTTATTTGGTTTAGGGTTAGGTTTAGGGTCAGGGTTAGGGTTAGGGTTAGGGTTATTTGGGCTAGGGTTAGGGTTAGGGTTAGGGTTAGGGTTATGGTTAGTTGGGTTTGGGTAATGGTTAGGGTTATTTTGGTAAAGGTTAGGCTTATGGTTAGTGTTAGGGCTAGTTGGTTTAGGGTTAGGGTTAGGGTTATTTGGTTTAGGTTTAGGTTTAGGGTCAGGGTTAGGGTTAGGGTTAGGGTTATTTGGGCTAGGGTTAGGGTTAGGGTTAGGGTTAGGGTTAGGGTTAGGGTTAGTTGGGTTTGGGTTATGGTTAGGGTTATTTTGGTAAAGGTTAGGCTTATGGTTAGTGTTAGGGCTAGTTGGTTTAGGGTTAGGGTTAGGGTTATTTGGTTTAGGTTAGGTTTAGGGTCAGGGTTAGGGTTAGGGTTAGGGTTATTTGGGCTAGGGTTAGGGTTAGGGTTAGGGTTAGGGTTAGGGTTAGGGTTAGGGTTATGGTTAGTTGGGTTTGGGTTATGGTTAGGGTTATTTTGGTAAAGGTTAGGCTTATGGTTAGTGTTAGGGCTAGTTGGTTTAGGGTTAGGGTTAGGGTTATTTGGTTTAGGGTTAGGTTTAGGGTCAGGGTTAGGGTTAGGGTTAGGGTTATTTGGGCTAGGGTTAGGGTTAGGGTTAGGGTTAGGGTTGGGTTAGGGTTATGGTTAGTTGGGTTTGGGTTATGGTTAGGGTTATTTTGGTAAAGGTTAGGCTTATGGTTAGTGTTAGGGCTAGTTGGTTTAGGGTTAGGGTTAGGGTTATTTGGTTTAGGGTTAGGTTTAGGGTCAGGGTTAGGGTTAGGGTTAGGGTTATTTGGGCTAGGGTTAGGGTTAGGGTTAGGGTTAGGGTTAGGGTTATGGTTAGTTGGGTTTGGGTTATGGTTAGGGTTATTTTGGTAAAGGTTAGGCTTATGGTTAGTGTTAGGGCTAGTTGGTTTAGGGTTAGGGTTAGGGTTATTTGGTTTAGGGTTAGGTTTAGGGTCAGGGTTAGGGTTAGGGTTAGGGTTATTTGGGCTAGGTAGGGTTAGGTTAGGGTTAGGTTAGGGTTAGGGTTAGGGTTAGGGTTATGGTTAGTTGGGTTTGGGTAATGGTTAGGGTTATTTTGGTAAAGGTTAGGCTTATGGTTAGTGTTAGGGCTAGTTGGTTAGGGTTAGGGTTAGGGTTATTTGGTTTAGGTTTAGGTTTAGGGTCAGGGTTAGGGTTAGGGTTAGGGTTATTTGGGCTAGGGTTAGGGTTAGGGTTAGGGTTAGGTTAGGGTTAGGGTTAGGGTTAGGGTTAGGGTTAGGTTAGGGTTATGGTTAGTTGGGTTTGGGTTATGGTTAGGGTTATTTTGGTAAAGGTTAGGCTTATGGTTAGTGTTAGGGCTAGTTGGTTTAGGGTTAGGGTTAGGGTTATTTGGTTTAGGGTTAGGTTTAGGGTCAGGTTAGGGTTAGGGTTAGGGTTATTTGGGCTAGGGTTAGGGTTAGGGTTAGGGTTAGGGTTAGGGTTAGGTTAGGTTAGGGTTAGGTTAGTTGGGTTTGGGTTATGGTTAGGGTTATTTTGGTAAAGGTTAGGCTTATGGTTAGTGTTAGGGCTAGTTGGTTTAGGGTTAGGGTTAGGGTTATTTGGTTTAGGGTTAGGTTTAGGGTCAGGGTTAGGGTTAGGGTTAGGGTTATTTGGGCTAGGGTTAGGGTTAGGGTTAGGGTAGTTGGGTTAGGGTTAGTGGTTAGTTGGGTTTGGGTTATGGTTAGGGTTATTTTGGTAAAGGTTAGGCTTATGGTTAGTGTTAGGGCTAGTTGGTTTAGGGTTAGGGTTAGGGTTATTTGGTTTAGGGTTAGGTTTAGGGTCAGGGTTAGGGTTAGGGTTAGGGTTATTTGGGCTAGGGTTAGGGTTAGGGTTAGGGTTAGGGTTAGGGTTATGGTTAGTTGGGTTTGGGTTATGGTTAGGGTTATTTTGGTAAAGGTTAGGCTTATGGTTAGTGTTAGGGCTAGTTGGTTTAGGGTTAGGGTTAGGGTTATTTGGTTAGGGTTAGGTTTAGGGTCAGGGTTAGGGTTAGGGTTAGGGTTATTTGGGCTAGGGTTAGGGTTAGGGTAATGGTTAGGGTTAT
>NW_028276416.1:490000-509805 GCF_052056855.1 Sturnus vulgaris
GTTAGGGTTAGGGTTAGGGTTAGGGTTAGGGTTATGGTTAGTTGGGTTTGGGTAATGGTTAGGGTTATTTTGGTAAAGGTTAGGCTTATGGTTAGTGTTAGGGCTAGTTGGTTTAGGGTTAGGGTTAGGGTTATTTGGTTTAGGTTTAGGTTTAGGGTCAGGGTTAGGGTTAGGGTTAGGGTTATTTGGGCTAGGGTTAGGGTTAGGGTTAGGGTTAGGGTTAGGGTTAGGGTTAGGGTTAGGGTTAGGGTTAGGTTAGGGTTATGGTTAGTTGGGTTTGGGTTATGGTTAGGGTTATTTTGGTAAAGGTTAGGCTTATGGTTAGTGTTAGGGCTAGTTGGTTTAGGGTTAGGGTTAGGGTTATTTGGTTTAGGGTTAGGTTTAGGGTCAGGGTTAGGGTTAGGGTTAGGGTTATTTGGGCTAGGGTTAGGGTTAGGTTAGGGTTAGGGTTAGGGTTAGGGTTAGGTTAGGGTTAGGGTTAGTTGGGTTTGGGTTATGGTTAGGGTTATTTTGGTAAAGGTTAGGCTTATGGTTAGTGTTAGGGCTAGTTGGTTTAGGGTTAGGGTTAGGGTTATTTGGTTTAGGGTTAGGTTTAGGGTCAGGGTTAGGGTTAGGGTTAGGGTTATTTGGGCTAGGGTTAGGGTTAGGGTTAGGGTTAGGGTTAGGGTTATGGTTAGTTGGGTTTGGGTAATGGTTAGGGTTATTTTGGTAAAGGTTAGGCTTATGGTTAGTGTTAGGGCTAGTTGGTTTAGGGTTAGGGTTAGGGTTATTTGGTTTAGGGTTAGGTTTAGGGTCAGGGTTAGGGTTAGGGTTAGGGTTATTTGGGCTAGGGTTAGGGTTAGGGTTAGGGTTAGGTAGGGTTAGGGTTATGGTTAGTTGGGTTTGGGTTATGGTTAGGGTTATTTTGGTAAAGGTTAGGCTTATGGTTAGTGTTAGGGCTAGTTGGTTTAGGGTTAGGGTTAGGGTTATTTGGTTTAGGGTTAGGTTTAGGGTCAGGGTTAGGGTTAGGGTTAGGGTTATTTGGGCTAGGGTTAGGGTTAGGGTTAGGGTTAGGGTTAGGGTTATGGTTAGTTGGGTTTGGGTTATGGTTAGGGTTATTTTGGTAAAGGTTAGGCTTATGGTTAGTGTTAGGGCTAGTTGGTTTAGGGTTAGGGTTAGGGTTATTTGGTTTAGGGTTAGGTTTAGGGTCAGGGTTAGGGTTAGGGTTAGGGTTATTTGGGCTAGGGTTAGGGTTAGGGTTAGGGTTAGGGTTAGGGTTATGGTTAGTTGGGTTTGGGTTATGGTTAGGGTTATTTTGGTAAAGGTTAGGCTTATGGTTAGTGTTAGGGCTAGTTGGTTTAGGGTTAGGGTTAGGGTTATTTGGTTTAGGGTTAGGTTTAGGGTCAGGGTTAGGGTTAGGGTTAGGGTTATTTGGGCTAGGGTTAGGGTTAGGGTTAGGGTTAGGTTAGGGTTAGGGTTAGGGTTATGGTTAGTTGGGTTTGGGTTATGGTTAGGGTTATTTTGGTAAAGGTTAGGCTTATGGTTAGTGTTAGGGCTAGTTGGTTTAGGGTTAGGGTTAGGGTTATTTGGTTTAGGGTTAGGTTTAGGGTCAGGGTTAGGGTTAGGGTTAGGGTTATTTGGGCTAGGGTTAGGGTTAGGGTTAGGGTTAGGGTTAGGGTTAGGGTTAGGGTTAGGGTTAGGGTTAGGGTTATGGTTAGTTGGGTTTGGGTTATGGTTAGGGTTATTTTGGTAAAGGTTAGGCTTATGGTTAGTGTTAGGGCTAGTTGGTTTAGGGTTAGGGTTAGGGTTATTTGGTTTAGGGTTAGGTTTAGGGTCAGGGTTAGGGTTAGGGTTAGGGTTATTTGGGCTAGGGTTAGGGTTAGGGTTAGGGTTAGGGTTAGGGTTAGGGTTATGGTTAGTTGGGTTTGGGTTATGGTTAGGGTTATTTTGGTAAAGGTTAGGCTTATGGTTAGTGTTAGGGCTAGTTGGTTTAGGGTTAGGGTTAGGGTTATTTGGTTTAGGGTTAGGTTTAGGGTCAGGGTTAGGGTTAGGGTTATTTGGGCTAGGGTTAGGGTTAGGGTTAGGGTTAGGGTTAGGGTTATGGTTAGTTGGGTTTGGGTTATGGTTAGGGTTATTTTGGTAAAGGTTAGGCTTATGGTTAGTGTTAGGGCTAGTTGGTTTAGGGTTAGGGTTAGGGTTATTTGGTTTAGGGTTAGGTTTAGGGTCAGGGTTAGGGTTAGGGTTAGGGTTATTTGGGCTAGGGTTAGGGTTAGGGTTAGGGTTAGGGTTAGGGTTAGGGTTAGGGTTATGGTTAGTTGGGTTTGGGTTATGGTTAGGGTTATTTTGGTAAAGGTTAGGCTTATGGTTAGTGTTAGGGCTAGTTGGTTTAGGGTTAGGGTTAGGGTTATTTGGTTTAGGTTTAGGTTTAGGGTCAGGGTTAGGGTTAGGGTTAGGGTTATTTGGGCTAGGGTTAGGGTTAGGGTTAGGGTTAGGGTTAGGGTTAGGGTAGGGTTAGGGTTAGGGTTATGGTTAGTTGGGTTTGGGTAATGGTTAGGGTTATTTTGGTAAAGGTTAGGCTTATGGTTAGTGTTAGGGCTAGTTGGTTTAGGGTTAGGGTTAGGGTTATTTGGTTTAGGTTTAGGTTTAGGGTCAGGGTTAGGGTTAGGGTTAGGGTTATTTGGGCTAGGGTTAGGGTTAGGGTTAGGGTTAGGGTTAGGGTTAGGGTTAGTTGGGTTTGGGTTATGGTTAGGGTTATTTTGGTAAAGGTTAGGCTTATGGTTAGTGTTAGGGCTAGTTGGTTTAGGGTTAGGGTTAGGGTTATTTGGTTTAGGGTTAGGTTTAGGGTCAGGGTTAGGGTTAGGGTTAGGGTTATTTGGGCTAGGGTTAGGGTTAGGGTTAGGGTTAGGGTTAGGGTTAGGGTTAGGGTTATGGTTAGTTGGGTTAGGGTTATGGTTAGGGTTATTTTGGTAAAGGTTAGGCTTATGGTTAGTGTTAGGGCTAGTTGGTTTAGGGTTAGGGTTAGGGTTATTTGGTTTAGGGTTAGGTTTAGGGTCAGGGTTAGGGTTAGGGTTAGGGTTATTTGGGCTAGGGTTAGGGTTAGGGTTAGGGTTAGGGTTAGGGTTATGGTTAGTTGGGTTTGGGTTATGGTTAGGGTTATTTTGGTAAAGGTTAGGCTTATGGTTAGTGTTAGGGCTAGTTGGTTTAGGGTTAGGGTTAGGGTTATTTGGTTTAGGGTTAGGTTTAGGGTCAGGGTTAGGGTTAGGGTTAGGGTTAGGTTAGGGTTAGGGTTAGGGTTAGGGTTAGGGTTATGGTTAGTTGGGTTTGGGTAATGGTTAGGGTTATTTTGGTAAAGGTTAGGCTTATGGTTAGTGTTAGGGCTAGTTGGTTTAGGGTTAGGGTTAGGGTTATTTGGTTTAGGGTTAGGTTTAGGGTCAGGGTTAGGGTTAGGGTTAGGGTTATTTGGGCTAGGGTTAGGGTTAGGGTTAGGGTTAGGGTTAGGGTTATGGTTAGTTGGGTTTGGGTTATGGTTAGGGTTATTTTGGTAAAGGTTAGGCTTATGGTTAGTGTTAGGGCTAGTTGGTTTAGGGTTAGGGTTAGGGTTATTTGGTTTAGGTTTAGGTTTAGGGTCAGGGTTAGGGTTAGGGTTAGGGTTATTTGGGCTAGGGTTAGGGTTAGGGTTAGGGTTAGGGTTAGGGTTAGGGTGGTTGGGTTAGGGTTAGGGTTATGGTTAGTTGGGTTTGGGTTATGGTTAGGGTTATTTTGGTAAAGGTTAGGCTTATGGTTAGTGTTAGGGCTAGTTGGTTTAGGGTTAGGGTTAGGGTTATTTGGTTTAGGGTTAGGTTTAGGGTCAGGGTTAGGGTTAGGGTTAGGGTTATTTGGGCTAGGGTTAGGGTTAGGGTTAGGGTTAGGGTTAGGGTTAGGGTTAGGGTTAGTTGGGTTTGGGTTATGGTTAGGGTTATTTTGGTAAAGGTTAGGCTTATGGTTAGTGTTAGGGCTAGTTGGTTTAGGGTTAGGGTTAGGGTTATTTGGTTTAGGGTTAGGTTTAGGGTCAGGGTTAGGGTTAGGGTTAGGGTTATTTGGGCTAGGGTTAGGGTTAGGGTTAGGGTAGGGTTAGGGTTAGGGTTTGGGGTGGTATGGTTAGGGTTATTTTGGTAAAGGTTAGGCTTATGGTTAGTGTTAGGGCTAGTTGGTTTAGGGTTAGGGTTAGGGTTATTTGGTTTAGGGTTAGGTTTAGGGTCAGGGTTAGGGTTAGGGTTAGGGTTATTTGGGCTAGGTTAGGGTTAGGGTTAGGGTTAGGGTTAGGGTTAGGGTTAGGGTTAGTTGGGTTTGGGTTATGGTTAGGGTTATTTTGGTAAAGGTTAGGCTTATGGTTAGTGTTAGGGCTAGTTGGTTTAGGGTTAGGGTTAGGGTTATTTGGTTTAGGTTTAGGTTTAGGGTCAGGGTTAGGGTTAGGGTTAGGGTTATTTGGGCTAGGGTTAGGGTTAGGGTTAGGGTTAGGGTTAGGGTTAGGGTTAGGGTTAGGGTTAGGGTTAGGGTTATGGTTAGTTGGGTTTGGGTTATGGTTAGGGTTATTTTGGTAAAGGTTAGGCTTATGGTTAGTGTTAGGGCTAGTTGGTTTAGGGTTAGGGTTAGGGTTATTTGGTTTAGGGTTAGGTTTAGGGTCAGGGTTAGGGTTAGGGTTAGGGTTATTTGGGCTAGGGTTAGGGTTAGGGTTAGGGTTAGGGTTAGGGTTATGGTTAGTTGGGTTTGGGTTATGGTTAGGGTTATTTTGGTAAAGGTTAGGCTTATGGTTAGTGTTAGGGCTAGTTGGTTTAGGGTTAGGGTTAGGGTTATTTGGTTTAGGGTTAGGTTTAGGGTCAGGGTTAGGGTTAGGGTTAGGGTTATTTGGGCTAGGGTTAGGGTTAGGGTTAGGGTTAGGGTTAGGGTTAGGGTTAGGGTTAGGGTTAGGTTATGGTTAGTTGGGTTTGGGTTATGGTTAGGGTTATTTTGGTAAAGGTTAGGCTTATGGTTAGTGTTAGGGCTAGTTGGTTTAGGGTTAGGGTTAGGGTTATTTGGTTTAGGGTTAGGTTTAGGGTCAGGGTTAGGGTTAGGGTTAGGGTTATTTGGGCTAGGGTTAGGGTTAGGGTTAGGGTTAGGGTTAGGGTTAGGGTTAGGTTGGTTAGTTGGGTTTGGGTTATGGTTAGGGTTATTTTGGTAAAGGTTAGGCTTATGGTTAGTGTTAGGGCTAGTTGGTTTAGGGTTAGGGTTAGGGTTATTTGGTTTAGGGTTAGGTTTAGGGTCAGGGTTAGGGTTAGGGTTAGGGTTATTTGGGCTAGGGTTAGGGTTAGGGTTAGGGTTAGGGTTAGGGTTAGGGTTAGGGTTATGGTTAGTTGGGTTTGGGTTATGGTTAGGGTTATTTTGGTAAAGGTTAGGCTTATGGTTAGTGTTAGGGCTAGTTGGTTTAGGGTTAGGGTTAGGGTTATTTGGTTTAGGGTTAGGTTTAGGGTCAGGGTTAGGGTTAGGGTTAGGGTTATTTGGGCTAGGGTTAGGGTTAGGGTTAGGGTTAGGGTTAGGGTTAGGGTTAGGGTTAGGGTTAGGGTTATGGTTAGTTGGGTTTGGGTTATGGTTAGGGTTATTTTGGTAAAGGTTAGGCTTATGGTTAGTGTTAGGGCTAGTTGGTTTAGGGTTAGGGTTAGGGTTATTTGGTTTAGGTTTAGGTTTAGGGTCAGGGTTAGGGTTAGGGTTAGGGTTATTTGGGCTAGGGTTAGGGTTAGGTTAGGGTTAGGGTTAGGGTTAGGGTTAGGGTTAGGGTTAGGGTTAGGGTTAGGGTTATGGTTAGTTGGGTTTGGGTTATGGTTAGGGTTATTTTGGTAAAGGTTAGGCTTATGGTTAGTGTTAGGGCTAGTTGGTTTAGGGTTAGGGTTAGGGTTATTTGGTTTAGGGTTAGGTTTAGGGTCAGGGTTAGGGTTAGGGTTAGGGTTATTTGGGCTAGGGTTAGGGTTAGGGTTAGGGTTAGGGTTAGGGTTAGGGTTATGGTTAGTTGGGTTTGGGTTATGGTTAGGGTTATTTTGGTAAAGGTTAGGCTTATGGTTAGTGTTAGGGCTAGTTGGTTTAGGGTTAGGGTTAGGGTTATTTGGTTTAGGAGGTTAGGGTTAGGGTTAGGGTTAGGGTTAGGGTTAGTTGGGTTTGGGTTATGGTTAGGGTTATTTTGGTAAAGGTTAGGCTTATGGTTAGTGTTAGGGCTAGTTGGTTTAGGGTTAGGGTTAGGGTTATTTGGTTTAGGGTTAGGTTTAGGGTCAGGGTTAGGGTTAGGGTTAGGGTTATTTGGGCTAGGGTTAGGGTTAGGGTTAGGGTTAGGGTTAGGGTTAGGGTTAGGGTTAGGGTTATGGTTAGTTGGGTTTGGGTAATGGTTAGGGTTATTTTGGTAAAGGTTAGGCTTATGGTTAGTGTTAGGGCTAGTTGGTTTAGGGTTAGGGTTAGGGTTATTTGGTTTAGGGTTAGGTTTAGGGTCAGGGTTAGGGTTAGGGTTAGGGTTATTTGGGCTAGGGTTAGGGTTAGGGTTAGGGTTAGGGTTAGGGTTAGGGTTAGGGTTAGGGTTAGGGTTAGGTTAGGGTTATGGTTAGTTGGTTTGGGTTATGGTTAGGGTTATTTTGGTAAAGGTTAGGCTTATGGTTAGTGTTAGGGCTAGTTGGTTTAGGGTTAGGGTTAGGGTTATTTGGTTTAGGGTTAGGTTTAGGGTCAGGGTTAGGGTTAGGGTTAGGGTTATTTGGGCTAGGGTTAGGGTTAGGGTTAGGGTTAGGGTTAGGGTTAGGGTTAGGTTAGGGTTAGGGTTAGTTGGGTTTGGGTTATGGTTAGGGTTATTTTGGTAAAGGTTAGGCTTATGGTTAGTGTTAGGGCTAGTTGGTTTAGGGTTAGGGTTAGGGTTATTTGGTTTAGGGTTAGGTTTAGGGTCAGGGTTAGGGTTAGGGTTAGGGTTATTTGGGCTAGGGTTAGGGTTAGGGTTAGGGTTAGGGTTAGGGTTAGGGTTATGGTTAGTTGGGTTTGGGTTATGGTTAGGGTTATTTTGGTAAAGGTTAGGCTTATGGTTAGTGTTAGGGCTAGTTGGTTTAGGGTTAGGGTTAGGGTTATTTGGTTTAGGGTTAGGTTTAGGGTCAGGGTTAGGGTTAGGGTTAGGGTTATTTGGGCTAGGGTTAGGGTTAGGGTTAGGGTTAGGGTTAGGGTTATGGTTAGTTGGGTTTGGGTTATGGTTAGGGTTATTTTGGTAAAGGTTAGGCTTATGGTTAGTGTTAGGGCTAGTTGGTTTAGGGTTAGGGTTAGGGTTATTTGGTTTAGGGTTAGGTTTAGGGTCAGGGTTAGGGTTAGGGTTAGGGTTATTTGGGCTAGGGTTAGGGTTAGGGTTAGGGTTAGGGTTAGGGTTATGGTTAGTTGGGTTTGGGTTATGGTTAGAAGGTTATTTTGGTAAAGGTTAGGCTTATGGTTAGTGTTAGGGCTAGTTGGTTTAGGGTTAGGGTTAGGGTTATTTGGTTTAGGGTTAGGTTTAGGGTCAGGGTTAGGGTTAGGGTTAGGGTTATTTGGGCTAGGGTTAGGGTTAGGGTTAGGGTTAGGGTTAGGGTTATGGTTAGTTGGGTTAGGGTTATGGTTAGGGTTATTTTGGTAAAGGTTAGGCTTATGGTTAGTGTTAGGGCTAGTTGGTTTAGGGTTAGGGTTAGGGTTATTTGGTTTAGGGTTAGGTTTAGGGTCAGGGTTAGGGTTAGGGTTAGGGTTATTTGGGCTAGGGTTAGGGTTAGGGTTAGGGTTAGGGTTAGGGTTAGGGTTAGGGTTATGGTTAGTTGGGTTTGGGTAATGGTTAGGGTTATTTTGGTAAAGGTTAGGCTTATGGTTAGTGTTAGGGCTAGTTGGTTTAGGGTTAGGGTTAGGGTTATTTGGTTTAGGGTTTAGGTTTAGGGTCAGGGTTAGGGTTAGGGTTAGGGTTATTTGGGCTAGGGTTAGGGTTAGGGTTAGGGTTAGGGTTAGGGTTAGGGTTAGGGTTAGGGTTAGGGTTAGGTTATGGTTAGTTGGGTTTGGGTTATGGTTAGGGTTATTTTGGTAAAGGTTAGGCTTATGGTTAGTGTTAGGGCTAGTTGGTTTAGGGTTAGGGTTAGGGTTATTTGGTTTAGGGTTAGGTTTAGGGTCAGGGTTAGGGTTAGGGTTAGGGTTATTTGGGCTAGGGTTAGGTTAGGGTTAGGGTTAGGGTTAGGGTTAGGGTTAGGGTTATGGTTAGTTGGGTTTGGGTTATGGTTAGGGTTATTTTGGTAAAGGTTAGGCTTATGGTTAGTGTTAGGGCTAGTTGGTTTAGGGTTAGGGTTAGGGTTATTTGGTTTAGGGTTAGGTTTAGGGTCAGGGTTAGGGTTAGGGTTATTTGGGCTAGGGTTAGGGTTAGGGTTAGGGTTAGGGTTAGGGTTATGGTTAGTTGGGTTTGGGTTATGGTTAGGGTTATTTTGGTAAAGGTTAGGCTTATGGTTAGTGTTAGGGCTAGTTGGTTTAGGGTTAGGGTTAGGGTTATTTGGTTTAGGGTTAGGTTTAGGGTCAGGGTTAGGGTTAGGGTTAGGGTTATTTGGGCTAGGGTTAGGGTTAGGGTTAGGGTTAGGGTTAGGGTTAGGGTTAGGGTTATGGTTAGTTGGGTTTGGGTTATGGTTAGGGTTATTTTGGTAAAGGTTAGGCTTATGGTTAGTGTTAGGGCTAGTTGGTTTAGGGTTAGGGTTAGGGTTATTTGGTTTAGGTTTAGGTTTAGGGTCAGGGTTAGGGTTAGGGTTAGGGTTATTTGGGCTAGGGTTAGGGTTAGGGTTAGGGTTAGGGTTAGGGTTAGGGTTAGGGTTAGGGTTAGGGTTAGGGTTAGGTTGGTTAGTTGGGTTTGGGTAATGGTTAGGGTTATTTTGGTAAAGGTTAGGCTTATGGTTAGTGTTAGGGCTAGTTGGTTTAGGGTTAGGGTTAGGGTTATTTGGTTTAGGTTAGGTTTAGGGTCAGGGTTAGGGTTAGGGTTAGGGTTATTTGGGCTAGGGTTAGGGTTAGGGTTAGGGTTAGGGTTAGGGTTAGGGTTAGTTGGGTTAGGGTTATGGTTAGGGTTATTTTGGTAAAGCTTAGGCTTATGGTTAGTGTTAGGGCTAGTTGGTTTAGGGTTAGGGTTAGGGTTATTTGGTTTAGGGTTAGGTTTAGGGTCAGGGTTAGGGTTAGGGTTAGGGTTATTTGGGCTAGGGTTAGGGTTAGGGTTAGGGTTAGGGTTAGGGTTAGGGTTAGGGTTAGGGTTATGGTTAGTTGGGTTAGGGTTATGGTTAGGGTTATTTTGGTAAAGGTTAGGCTTAGGGTTAGTGTTAGGGCTAGTTGGTTTAGGGTTAGGGTTAGGGTTATTTGGTTTAGGGTTAGGTTTAGGGTCAGGGTTAGGGTTAGGGTTAGGGTTATTTGGGCTAGGGTTAGGGTTAGGGTTAGGGTTAGGGTTAGGGTTATGGTTAGTTGGGTTTGGGTTATGGTTAGGGTTATTTTGGTAAAGGTTAGGCTTATGGTTAGTGTTAGGGCTAGTTGGTTTAGGGTTAGGGTTAGGGTTATTTGGTTTAGGGTTAGGTTTAGGGTCAGGGTTAGGGTTAGGGTTAGGGTTAGGGTTAGGGTTAGGGTTAGGGTTATGGTTAGTTGGGTTTGGGTAATGGTTAGGGTTATTTTGGTAAAGGTTAGGCTTATGGTTAGTGTTAGGGCTAGTTGGTTTAGGGTTAGGGTTAGGGTTATTTGGTTTAGGTTTAGGTTTAGGGTCAGGGTTAGGGTTAGGGTTAGGGTTATTTGGGCTAGGGTTAGGGTTAGGGTTAGGGTTAGGGTTAGGGTTATGGTTAGTTGGGTTTGGGTTATGGTTAGGGTTATTTTGGTAAAGGTTAGGCTTATGGTTAGTGTTAGGGCTAGTTGGTTTAGGGTTAGGGTTATTTGGTTTAGGTTTAGGTTAGGTAGGGTCAGGGTTAGGGTTAGGGTTAGGGTTATTTGGGCTAGGGTTAGGGTTAGGGTTAGGGTTAGGGTTAGGGTTAGGGTTTGGGTTAGGGTTAGGGTTAGGGTTATGGTTAGTTGGGTTTGGGTTATGGTTAGGGTTATTTTGGTAAAGGTTAGGCTTATGGTTAGTGTTAGGGCTAGTTGGTTTAGGGTTAGGGTTAGGGTTATTTGGTTTAGGGTTAGGTTTAGGGTCAGGGTTAGGGTTAGGGTTAGGGTTATTTGGGCTAGGGTTAGGGTTAGGGTTAGGGTTAGGGTTAGGGTTAGGGTTAGGGTTAGTTGGGTTTGGGTTATGGTTAGGGTTATTTTGGTAAAGGTTAGGCTTATGGTTAGTGTTAGGGCTAGTTGGTTTAGGGTTAGGGTTAGGGTTATTTGGTTTAGGGTTAGGTTTAGGGTCAGGGTTAGGGTTAGGGTTAGGGTTATTTGGGCTAGGGTTAGGGTTAGGGTTAGGGTTAGTTGGGTTTGGGTTATGGTTAGGGTTATTTTGGTAAAGGTTAGGCTTATGGTTAGTGTTAGGGCTAGTTGGTTTAGGGTTAGGGTTAGGGTTATTTGGTTTAGGGTTAGGTTTAGGGTCAGGGTTAGGGTTAGGGTTAGGGTTATTTGGGCTAGGGTTAGGGTTAGGGTTAGGGTTAGGGTTAGGGTTAGGGTTAGGGTTAGTTGGGTTAGGGTTATGGTTAGGGTTATTTTGGTAAAGGTTAGGCTTATGGTTAGTGTTAGGGCTAGTTGGTTTAGGGTTAGGGTTAGGGTTATTTGGTTTAGGTTTAGGTTAGGGTCAGGGTTAGGGTTAGGGTTAGGGTTATTTGGGCTAGGGTTAGGGTTAGGGTTAGGGTTAGGGTTAGGGTTACGGTTAGGGTTAGGGTTAGGGTTATGGTTAGTTGGGTTAGGGTTATGGTTAGGGTTATTTTGGTAAAGGTTAGGCTTATGGTTAGTGTTAGGGCTAGTTGGTTTAGGGTTAGGGTTAGGGTTATTTGGTTTTAGGGTTAGGTTTAGGGTCAGGGTTAGGGTTAGGGTTAGGGTTATTTGGCTAGGGTTAGGGGTTAGGGTTAGGGTTAGGGTTAGGGTTATGGTTAGTTGGGTTTGGGTTATGTTAGGGTTATTTTGGTAAAGGTTAGGCTTATGGTTAGTGTTAGGGCTAGTTGGTTTAGGGTTAGGGTTAGGGTTATTTGGTTTAGGTTTAGGTTTAGGGTCAGGGTTAGGGTTAGGGTTAGGGTTATTTGGGCTAGGGTTAGGGTTAGGGTTAGGGTTAGGGTTAGGGTTAGGGTTAGGGTTAGGGTTAGGGTTATGGTTAGTTGGGTTTGGGTTATGGTTAGGGTTATTTTGGTAAAGGTTAGGCTTATGGTTAGTGTTAGGGCTAGTTGGTTTAGGGTTAGGGTTAGGGTTATTTGGTTTAGGGTTAGGTTTAGGGTCAGGGTTAGGGTTAGGGTTAGGGTTATTTGGGCTAGGGTTAGGGTTAGGGTTAGGGTTAGGGTTATGGTTAGTTGGGTTTGGGTTATGGTTAGGGTTATTTTGGTAAAGGTTAGGCTTATGGTTAGTGTTAGGGCTAGTTGGTTTAGGGTTAGGGTTAGGGTTATTTGGTTTAGGGTTAGGTTTAGGGTCAGGGTTAGGGTTAGGGTTAGGGTTATTTGGGCTAGGGTTAGGGTTAGGGTTAGGGTTAGGGTTAGGGTTAGGGTTAGGGTTAGGGTTAGTTGGGTTTGGGTTAATGGTTAGGGTTATTTTGGTAAAGGTTAGGCTTATGGTTAGTGTTAGGGCTAGTTGGTTTAGGGTTAGGGTTAGGGTTATTTGGTTTAGGGTTAGGTTTAGGGTCAGGGTTAGGGTTAGGGTTAGGGTTATTTGGGCTAGGGTTAGGGTTAGGGTTAGGGTTAGGGTTAGGGTTAGGGTTAGGTTTATGGTTAGTTGGGTTTGGGTTATGGTTAGGGTTATTTTGGTAAAGGTTAGGCTTATGGTTAGTGTTAGGGCTAGTTGGTTTAGGGTTAGGGTTAGGGTTATTTGGTTTAGGTTTAGGTTTAGGGTCAGGGTTAGGGTTAGGGTTAGGGTTATTTGGGCTAGGGTTAGGGTTAGGGTTAGGGTTAGGGTTAGGGTTAGGGTTAGGGTTAGGGTTAGGTTAGGGTTAGGGTTATGGTTAGTTGGGTTTGGGTTATCGTTAGGGTTATTTTGGTAAAGGTTAGGCTTATGGTTAGTGTTAGGGCTAGTTGGTTTAGGGTTAGGGTTAGGGTTATTTGGTTTAGGGTTAGGTTTAGGGTCAGGGTTAGGGTTAGGGTTAGGGTTATTTGGGCTAGGGTTAGGGTTAGGGTTAGGGTTAGGGTTAGGGTTAGGGTTATGGTTAGTTGGGTTTGGGTTATGGTTAGGGTTATTTTGGTAAAGGTTAGGCTTATGGTTAGTGTTAGGGCTAGTTGGTTTAGGGTTAGGGTTAGGGTTATTTGGTTTAGGGTTAGGTTTAGGGTCAGGGTTAGGGTTAGGGTTAGGGTTATTTGGGCTAGGGTTAGGGTTAGGGTTAGGGTTAGGGTTAGGGTTATGGTTAGTTGGGTTTGGGTTATGGTTAGGGTTATTTTGGTAAAGGTTAGGCTTATGGTTAGTGTTAGGGCTAGTTGGTTTAGGGTTAGGGTTAGGGTTATTTGGTTTAGGGTTAGGTTTAGGGTCAGGGTTAGGGTTAGGGTTAGGGTTATTTGGGCTAGGGTTAGGGCTAGGGTTAGGGTTAGGGTTAGGGTTAGGGTTAGGGTTATGGTTAGTTGGGTTTGGGTTATGGTTAGGGTTATTTTGGTAAAGGTTAGGCTTATGGTTAGTGTTAGGGCTAGTTGGTTTAGGGTTAGGGTTAGGGTTATTTGGTTTAGGTTTAGGTTTAGGGTCAGGGTTAGGGTTAGGGTTAGGGTTATTTGGGCTAGGGTTAGGGTTAGGGTTAGGGTTAGGGTTAGGGTTAGGGTTATGGTTAGTTGGGTTTGGGTTATGGTTAGGGTTATTTTGGTAAAGGTTAGGCTTATGGTTAGTGTTAGGGCTAGTTGGTTTAGGGTTAGGGTTAGGGTTATTTGGTTTAGGGTTAGGTTTAGGGTCAGGGTTAGGGTTAGGGTTAGGGTTATTTGGGCTAGGGTTAGGGTTAGGGTTAGGGTTAGGGTTAGGGTTAGGTTGGGTTTGGGTTATGGTTAGGGTTATTTTGGTAAAGGTTAGGCTTATGGTTAGTGTTAGGGCTAGTTGGTTTAGGGTTAGGGTTAGGGTTATTTGGTTTAGGGTTAGGTTTAGGGTCAGGGTTAGGGTTAGGGTTAGGGTTATTTGGGCTAGGGTTAGGGTTAGGGTTAGGGTTAGGGTTAGGGTTAGGGTTAGGGTTATGGTTAGTTGGGTTAGGGTTATGGTTAGGGTTATTTTGGTAAAGGTTAGGCTTAGGGTTAGTGTTAGGGCTAGTTGGTTTAGGGTTAGGGTTAGGGTTATTTGGTTTAGGGTTAGGTTTAGGGTCAGGGTTAGGGTTAGGGTTAGGGTTATTTGGGCTAGGGTTAGGGTTAGGGTTAGGGTTAGGGTTAGGGTTAGGGTTAGTTGGGTTTGGGTTATGGTTAGGGTTATTTTGGTAAAGGTTAGGCTTATGGTTAGTGGTAGGGCTAGTTGGTTTAGGGTTAGGGTTAGGGTTATTTGGTTTAGGGTTAGGTTTAGGGTCAGGGTTAGGGTTAGGGTTAGGGTTATTTGGGCTAGGGTTAGGGTTAGGGTTAGGGTTAGGGTTAGGGTTATGGTTAGTTGGGTTTGGGTTATGGTTAGGGTTATTTTGGTAAAGGTTAGGCTTATGGTTAGTGTTAGGGCTAGTTGGTTTAGGGTTAGGGTTAGGGTTATTTGGTTTAGGTTTAGGTTTAGGGTCAGGGTTAGGGATAGGGTTAGGGTTATTTGGGCTAGGGTTAGGGTTAGGGTTAGGGTTAGGGTTAGGGTTATGGTTAGTTGGGTTTGGGTTATGGTTAGGGTTATTTTGGTAAAGGTTAGGCTTATGGTTAGTGTTAGGGCTAGTTGGTTTAGGGTTAGGGTTAGGGTTATTTGGTTTAGGTTTAGGTTTAGGGTCAGGGTTAGGGTTAGGGTTAGGGTTATTTGGGCTAGGGTTAGGGTTAGGGTTAGGGTTAGGGTTAGGGTTAGGGTTAGGGTTAGGGTTAGGGTTAGGGTTAGGGTTAGTTGGGTTTGGGTTATGGTTAGGGTTATTTTGGTAAAGGTTAGGCTTATGGTTAGTGTTAGGGCTAGTTGGTTTAGGGTTAGGGTTAGGGTTATTTGGTTTAGGGTTAGGTTTAGGGTCAGGGTTAGGGTTAGGGTTAGGGTTATTTGGGCTAGGGTTAGGGTTAGGGTTAGGGTTAGGGTTAGGGTTAGGGTTAGGGTTAGTTGGGTTTGGGTTATGGTTAGGGTTATTTTGGTAAAGGTTAGGCTTATGGTTAGTGTTAGGGCTAGTTGGTTTAGGGTTAGGGTTAGGGTTATTTGGTTTAGGGTTAGGTTTAGGGTCAGGGTTAGGGTTAGGGTTAGGGTTATTTGGGCTAGGGTTAGGGTTAGGGTTAGGGTTAGTTGGGTTAGGGTTATGGTTAGGGTTATTTTGGTAAAGGTTAGGCTTATGGTTAGTGTTAGGGCTAGTTGGTTTAGGGTTAGGGTTAGGGTTATTTGGTTTAGGGTTAGGTTTAGGGTCAGGGTTAGGGTTAGGGTTAGGGTTATTTGGGCTAGGGTTAGGGTTAGGGTTAGGGTTAGGGTTAGGGTTAGGGTTAGTTGGGTTTGGGTTATGGTTAGGGTTATTTTGGTAAAGGTTAGGCTTATGGTTAGTGTTAGGGCTAGTTGGTTTAGGGTTAGGGTTAGGGTTATTTGGTTTAGGGTTAGGTTTAGGGTCAGGGTTAGGGTTAGGGTTAGGGTTATTTGGGCTAGGGTTAGGGTTAGGGTTAGGGTTAGGGTTAGGGTTAGTTGGGTTAGGGTTATGGTTAGGGTTATTTTGGTAAAGGTTAGGCTTAGGGTTAGTGTTAGGGCTAGTTGGTTTAGGGTTAGGGTTAGGGTTATTTGGTTTAGGTTTAGGTTTAGGGTCAGGGTTAGGGTTAGGGTTAGGGTTATTTGGGCTAGGGTTAGGGTTAGGGTTAGGGTTAGGGTTAGGGTTATGATTAGTTGGGTTAGGGTTATGGTTAGGGTTATTTTGGTAAAGGTTAGGCTTATGGTTAGTGTTAGGGCTAGTTGGTTTAGGGTTAGGGTTAGGGTTATTTGGTTTAGGTTTAGGTTTAGGGTCAGGGTTAGGGTTAGGGTTAGGGTTATTTGGGCTAGGGTTAGGGTTAGGGTTAGGGTTAGTGTTAGGGTTAGGGTTAGGGTTAGGGTTATGGTTAGTTGGGTTAGGGTTATGGTTAGGGTTATTTTGGTAAAGGTTAGGCTTATGGTTAGTGTTAGGGCTAGTTGGTTTAGGGTTAGGTTTAGGGTCAGGGTTAGGGTTAGGGTTTAGGGTTATTTGGGCTAGGGTTAGGGTTAGGGTTAGGGTTAGGGTTAGGGTTAGGGTTAGGGTTATGGTTCTTTGGGTTTGGGTTATGGTTAGGGTTATTTTGGTAAAGGTTAGGCTTATGGTTAGTGTTAGGGCTAGTTGGTTTAGGGTTAGGGTTAGGGTTATTTGGTTTAGGGTTAGGTTTAGGGTCAGGGTTAGGGTTAGGGTTAGGGTTATTTGGGCTAGGGTTAGGGTTAGGGTTAGGGTTAGGGTTAGGGTTAGGGTTAGTTGGGTTTGGGTTATGGTTAGGGTTATTTTGGTAAAGGTTAGGCTTATGGTTAGTGTTAGGGCTAGTTGGTTTAGGGTTAGGGTTAGGGTTATTTGGTTTAGGGTTAGGTTTAGGGTCAGGGTTAGGGTTAGGGTTAGGGTTATTTGGGCTAGGGTTAGGGTTAGGGTTAGGGTTAGGGTTAGGGTTAGGGTTATGGTTAGTTGGGTTTGGGTAATGGTTAGGGTTATTTTGGTAAAGGTTAGGCTTATGGTTAGTGTTAGGGCTAGTTGGTTTAGGGTTAGGGTTAGGGTTATTTGGTTTAGGTTTAGGTTTAGGGTCAGGGTTAGGGTTAGGGTTAGGGTTATTTGGGCTAGGGTTAGGGTTAGGGTTAGGGTTAGGGTTAGGGTTAGTTGGGTTAGGGTTATGGTTAGGGTTATTTTGGTAAAGCTTAGGCTTATGGTTAGTGTTAGGGCTAGTTGGTTTAGGGTTAGGGTTAGGGTTATTTGGTTTAGGGTTAGGTTTAGGGTCAGGGTTAGGGTTAGGGTTAGGGTTATTTGGGCTAGGGTTAGGGTTAGGGTTAGGGTTAGGGTTAGGGTTAGGGTTAGGGTTAGGGTTATGGTTAGTTGGGTTAGGGTTATGGTTAGGGTTATTTTGGTAAAGGTTAGGCTTAGGGTTAGTGTTAGGGCTAGTTGGTTTAGGGTTAGGGTTAGGGTTATTTGGTTTAGGGTTAGGTTTAGGGTCAGGGTTAGGGTTAGGGTTAGGGTTATTTGGGGTAGGGTTAGGGTTAGGGTTAGGGTTAGGGTTAGGGTTATGGTTAGTTGGGTTTGGGTTATGGTTAGGGTTATTTTGGTAAAGGTTAGGCTTATGGTTAGTGTTAGGGCTAGTTGGTTTAGGGTTAGGGTTAGGGTTATTTGGTTTAGGGTTAGGTTTAGGGTCAGGGTTAGGGTTAGGGTTAGGGTTATTTGGGCTAGGGTTAGGGTTAGGGTTAGGGTTAGGGTTAGGGTTATGGTTAGTTGGGTTTGGGTTATGGTTAGGGTTATTTTGGTAAAGGTTAGGCTTATGGTTAGTGTTAGGGCTAGTTGGTTTAGGGTTAGGGTTAGGGTTATTTGGTTTAGGGTTAGGTTTAGGGTCAGGGTTAGGGTTAGGGTTAGGGTTATTTGGGCTAGGGTTAGGGTTAGGGTTAGGGTTAGGGGTTAGGGTTATGGTTAGTTGGGTTTGGGTTATGGTTAGGGTTATTTTGGTAAAGGTTAGGCTTATGGTTAGTGTTAGGGCTAGTTGGTTTAGGGTTAGGGTTAGGGTTATTTGGTTTAGGGTTAGGTTTAGGGTCAGGGTTAGGGTTAGGGTTAGGGTTATTTGGGCTAGGGTTAGGGTTAGGGTTAGGGTTAGGTAGGTTAGGGTTAGGGTTAGGGTTAGGGTTATGGTTAGTTGGGTTTGGGTATGGTTAGGGTTATTTTGGTAAAGGTTAGGCTTATGGTTAGTGTTAGGGCTAGTTGGTTTAGGGTTAGGGTTAGGGTTATTTGGTTTAGGGTTAGGTTTAGGGTCAGGGTTAGGGTTAGGGTTAGGGTTATTTGGGCTAGGGTTAGGGTTAGGGTTAGGGTTAGGGTTAGGGTTAGGGTTATGGTTAGTTGGGTTTGGGTTATGGTTAGGGTTATTTTGGTAAAGGTTAGGCTTATGGTTAGTGTTAGGGCTAGTTGGTTTAGGGTTAGGGTTAGGGTTATTTGGTTTAGGGTTAGGTTTAGGGTCAGGGTTAGGGTTAGGGTTAGGGTTATTTGGGCTAGGGTTAGGGTTAGGGTTAGGGTTTAGGGTTAGTTGGGTTTGGGTTATGGTTAGGGTTATTTTGGTAAAGGTTAGGCTTATGGTTAGTGTTAGGGCTAGTTGGTTTAGGGTTAGGGTTAGGGTTATTTGGTTTAGGGTTAGGTTTAGGGTCAGGGTTAGGGTTAGGGTTAGGGTTATTTGGGCTAGGGTTAGGGTTAGGGTTAGGGTTAGGGTTAGGGTTAGGTTAGTTGGGTTTGGGTTATGGTTAGGGTTATTTTGGTAAAGGTTAGGCTTATGGTTAGTGTTAGGGCTAGTTGGTTTAGGGTTAGGGTTAGGGTTATTTGGTTTAGGTTTAGGTTTAGGGTCAGGGTTAGGGTTAGGGTTAGGGTTATTTGGCTAGGGTTAGGGTTAGGGTTAGGGTTAGGGTTAGGTTAGGGTTAGGGTTAGGGTTAGGGTTAGGGTTAGGGTTAGGGTTAGGGTTATGGTTAGTTGGGTTTGGGTTATGGTTAGGGTTATTTTGGTAAAGGTTAGGCTTATGGTTAGTGTTAGGGCTAGTTGGTTTAGGGTTAGGGTTAGGGTTATTTGGTTTAGGGTTAGGTTTAGGGTCAGGGTTAGGGTTAGGGTTAGGGTTATTTGGGCTAGGGTTAGGGTTAGGGTTAGGGTTAGGGTTAGGGTTAGGGTTAGGGTTATGGTTAGTTGGGTTTGGGTTATGGTTAGGGTTATTTTGGTAAAGGTTAGGCTTATGGTTAGTGTTAGGGCTAGTTGGTTTAGGGTTAGGGTTAGGGTTATTTGGTTTAGGGTTAGGTTTAGGGTCAGGTTAGGGTTAGGGTTAGGGTTATTTGGGCTAGGGTTAGGGTTAGGGTTAGGGTTAGGGTTAGGGTTAGGGTTAGTTGGGTTTGGGTTATGGTTAGGGTTATTTTGGTAAAGGTTAGGCTTATGGTTAGTGTTAGGGCTAGTTGGTTTAGGGTTAGGGTTAGGGTTATTTGGTTTAGGGTTAGGTTTAGGGTCAGGGTTAGGGTTAGGGTTAGGGTTATTTGGGCTAGGGTTAGGGTTAGGGTTAGGGTTAGGTTAGGGTTAGGGTTAGGGTTATGGTTAGTTGGGTTTGGGTAATGGTTAGGGTTATTTTGGTAAAGGTTAGGCTTATGGTTAGTGTTAGGGCTAGTTGGTTTAGGGTTAGGGTTAGGGTTATTTGGTTTAGGTTTAGGTTTAGGGTCAGGGTTAGGGTTAGGGTTAGGGTTATTTGGGCTAGGGTTAGGGTTAGGGTTAGGGTTAGGGTTAGGGTTAGGGTTAGGGTTAGGGTTAGGGTTATGGTTAGTTGGGTTTGGGTTATGGTTAGGGTTATTTTGGTAAAGGTTAGGCTTATGGTTAGTGTTAGGGCTAGTTGGTTTAGGGTTAGGGTTAGGGTTATTTGGTTTAGGGTTAGGTTTAGGGTCAGGGTTAGGGTTAGGGTTAGGGTTATTTGGGCTAGGGTTAGGGTTAGGGTTAGGGTTAGGGTTAGGGTTAGTTGGGTTTGGGTTATGGTTAGTTGGGTTTGGGTTATGGTTGGGTTATTTTGGTAAAGGTTAGGCTTATGGTTAGTGTTAGGGCTAGTTGGTTTAGGGTTAGGGTTAGGGTTATTTGGTTTAGGGTTAGTTTAGGGTCAGGGTTAGGGTTAGGGTTAGGGTTATTTGGGCTTAGGGTTAGGGTTAGGTTAGGGTTAGGGTTAGGGTTATGGTTAGTTGGGTTTGGGTAATGGTTAGGGTTATTTTGGTAAAGGTTAGGCTTATGGTTAGTGTTAGGGCTAGTTGGTTTAGGGTTAGGGTTAGGGTTATTGGTTTAGGGTTAGGTTTAGGGTCAGGGTTAGGGTTAGGGTTAGGGTTATTTGGGCTAGGGTTAGGGTTAGGGTTAGGGTTAGGGTTAGGGTTAGGGTTAGGTTAGTTGGGTTTGGGTTATGGTTAGGGTTATTTTGGTAAAGGTTAGGCTTATGGTTAGTGTTAGGGCTAGTTGGTTTAGGGTTAGGGTTAGGGTTATTTGGTTTAGGGGTTAGGTTTAGGGTCAGGGTTAGGGTTAGGGTTAGGGTTATTTGGGCTAGGGTTAGGGTTAGGGTTAGGGTTAGGGTTAGGGTTGGGTATGGTTAGTTGGGTTTGGGTTATGGTTAGGGTTATTTTGGTAAAGGTTAGGCTTATGGTTAGTGTTAGGGCTAGTTGGTTTAGGGTTAGGGTTAGGGTTATTTGGTTCTAGGTTTAGGTTTAGGGTCAGGGTTAGGGTTAGGGTTAGGGTTATTTGGGCTAGGGTTAGGTAGGTTAGGGTTAGGAGGTTAGGGTTAGGGTTAGGGTTAGGGTTAGGTTGGGTTAGTTGGGTTTGGGTTATGGTTAGGGTTATTTGGTAAAGGTTAGGCTTATGGGTTAGTGTTAGGGCTATTTGGTTTAGGGTTAGGGTTAGGGTTATTTGGAA
>NW_028276417.1:7500-10000 GCF_052056855.1 Sturnus vulgaris
AACCCTAACCCTAACCCTAACCCTAACCCTAACCCTAACCCTAACCCTAGCCCAAATAACCCTAACCCTAACCCTAACCCTGACCCTAAACCTAACCCTAAACCAAATAACCCTAACCCTAACCCTAAACCAACTAGCCCTAACACTAACCATAAGCCTAACCTTTACCAAAATAACCCTAACCATAACCCAAACCCAACTAACCATAACCCTAACCCTAACCCTAACCCTAACACTAGCCCGAATAACCCTAACCCTAACCCTAACCCTGACCCTAAACCTAACCCTAAACCAAATAGCCCTAACCCTAACCCTAAACCAACTAGCCCTAACACTAACCATAAGCCTAACCTTTACCAAAATAACCCTAACCATAACCCAAACCCAACTAACCCTAACCCTAACCCTAACCCTAACCCTAACCCTAACCCTAGCCCAAATAACCCTAACCCTAACCCTGACCCTAAACCTAACCCTAAACCAAATAACCCTAACCCTAACCCTAAACCAACTAGCCCTAACACTAACCATAAGCCTAACCTTTACCAAAATAACCCTAACCATAACCCTAACCCAACTAACCATAACCCTAACCCTAACCCTAACCCTAACCCTAACCCTAACCCTAACCCTAGCCCAAATAACCCTAACCCTAACCCTAACCCTGACCCTAAACCTAACCCTAAACCAAATAACCCTAACCCTAACCCTAAACCAACTAGCCCTAACACTAACCATAAGCCTAACCTTTACCAAAATAACCCTAACCATAACCCAAACCCAACTAACCATAACCCTAACCCAACTAACCATAACCCTAACCCTAACCCTAACCCTAACCCTAACCCTAACCCTAACCCTAACCCTAACCCTAGCCCAAATAACCCTAACCCTAACCCTAACCCTGACCCTAAACCTAACCCTAAACCAAATAACCCTAACCCTAACCCTAAACCAACTAGCCCTAACACTAACCATAAGCCTAACCTTTACCAAAATAACCCTAACCATAACCCAAACCCAACTAACCATAAGCCTAACCCTAACCCTAACCCTAACCCTAACCCTAACCCTAACCCTAACCCTAACCCTAACCCTAGCCCGAATAACCCTAACCCTAACCATAACCCTGACCCTAAACCTAACCCTAAACCAAATAACCCTAACCCTAACCCTAAACCAACTAGCCCTAACACTAACCATAAGCCTAACCTTTACCAAAATAACCCTAAACATAACCCAAACCCAACTAACCATAACCCTAACCCTAACCCTAACCCTAACCCTAACCCTAACCCTAGCCCAAATAACCCTAACCCTAACCCTAACCCTGACCCTAAACCTAACCCTAAACCAAATAACCCTAACCCTAACCCTAAACCAACTAGCCCTAACACTAACCATAAGCCTAACCTTTACCAAAATAACCCTAACCATAACCCTAACCCAACTAACCATAACCCTAACCCTAACCCTAACCCTAACCCTAACCCTAACCCTAACCCTAACCCTAGCCCAAATAACCCTAACCCTAACCCTAACCCTGACCCTAAACCTAACCCTAAACCAAATAACCCTAACCCTAACCCTAAACCAACTAGCCCTAACACTAACCATAAGCCTAACCTTTACCAAAATAACCCTAACCATAACCCAAACCCAACTAACCATAACCCTAACCCTAACCCTAACCCTAACCCTAACCCTAACCCTAACCCTAACCCTAACCCTAACCCTAGCCCAAATAACCCTAACCCTAACCCTAACCCTGACCCTAAACCTAACCCTAAACCAAATAACCCTAACCCTAACCCTAAACCAACTAGCCCTAACACTAACCATAAGCCTAACCTTTACCAAAATAACCCTAACCATAACCCAAACCCAACTAACCATAACCCTAACCCTAACCCTAACCCTAACCCTAACCCTAACCCTAACCCTAACCCTAGCCCAAATAACCCTAACCCTAACCCTAACCCTGACCCTAAACCTAACCCTAAACCAAATAACCCTAACCCTAACCCTAAACAAACTAGCCCTAACACTAACCATAAGCCTAACCTTTACCAAAATAACCCTAACCATAACCCAAACCCAACTAACCATAACCCAAACCCAACTAACCATAACCCTAACCCTAACCCTAACCCTAACCCTAACCCTAGCCCAAATAACCCTAACCCCAACCCTAACCCTGACCCTAAACCTAACCCTAAAACAAATAACCCTAACCCTAACCCTAAACCAACTAGCCCTAACACTAACCATAAACCTAACCTTTACCAAAATAACCCTAACCATAACCCAAACCCAACTAACCATAACCCTAACCCTAACCCTAACCCTAACCCTAACCCTAGCCCAAATAACCCTAACCCTAACCCTAACCCTGACCCTAAACCTAACCCTAAACCAAATAACCCTAACCCTAACCCTAAACCAACTAGCCCTAACACTAACCATAAGCCTAACCTTTACCAAAATAACCCTAACCATA
>NW_028276417.1:17500-20000 GCF_052056855.1 Sturnus vulgaris
TTTACCAAAATAACCCTAACCATAACCCAAACCCAACTAACCCTAACCCTAACCCTAACCCTAACCCTAACCCTAACCCTAGCCCAAATAACCCTAACCCTAACCCTGACCCTAAACCTAACCCTAAACCAAATAACCCTAACCCTAACCCTAAACCAACTAGCCCTAACACTAACCATAAGCCTAACCTTTACCAAAATAACCCTAACCATAACCCTAACCCAACTAACCATAACCCTAACCCTAACCCTAACCCTAACCCTAACCCTAACCCTAACCCTAGCCCAAATAACCCTAACCCTAACCCTAACCCTGACCCTAAACCTAACCCTAAACCAAATAACCCTAACCCTAACCCTAAACCAACTAGCCCTAACACTAACCATAAGCCTAACCTTTACCAAAATAACCCTAACCATAACCCAAACCCAACTAACCATAACCCTAACCCTAACCATAACCCTAACCCTAACCCTAACCCTAACCCTAACCCTAACCCTAACCCTAGCCCAAATAACCCTAACCCTAACCCTAACCCTGACCCTAAACCTAACCCTAAACCAAATAACCCTAACCCTAACCCTAAACCAACTAGCCCTAACACTAACCATAAGCCTAACCTTTACCAAAATAACCCTAACCATAACCCAAACCCAACTAACCATAAGCCTAACCCTAACCCTAACCCTAACCCTAACCCTAACCCTAACCCTAGCCCGAATAACCCTAACCCTAACCATAACCCTGACCCTAAACCTAACCCTAAACCAAATAACCCTAACCCTAACCCTAAACCAACTAGCCCTAACACTAACCATAAGCCTAACCTTTACCAAAATAACCCTAAACATAACCCAAACCCAACTAACCATAACCCTAACCCTAACCCTAACCCTAACCCTAACCCTAACCCTAACCCTAACCCTAGCCCAAATAACCCTAACCCTAACCCTAACCCTGACCCTAAACCTAACCCTAAACCAAATAACCCTAACCCTAACCCTAAACCAACTAGCCCTAACACTAACCATAAGCCTAACCTTTACCAAAATAACCCTAACCATAACCCTAACCCAACTAACCATAACCCTAACCCTAACCCTAACCCTAACCCTAACCCTAACCCTAACCCTAACCCTAACCCTAACCCTAGCCCAAATAACCCTAACCCTAACCCTAACCCTGACCCTAAACCTAACCCTAAACCAAATAACCCTAACCCTAACCCTAAACCAACTAGCCCTAACACTAACCATAAGCCTAACCTTTACCAAAATAACCCTAACCATAACCCAAACCCAACTAACCATAACCCTAACCCTAACCCTAACCCTAACCCTAACCCTAACCCTAACCCTAACCCTAACCCTAGCCCAAATAACCCTAACCCTAACCCTAACCCTGACCCTAAACCTAACCCTAAACCAAATAACCCTAACCCTAACCCTAAACCAACTAGCCCTAACACTAACCATAAGCCTAACCTTTACCAAAATAACCCTAACCATAACCCAAACCCAACTAACCCTAACCCTAACCCTAACCCTAACCCTAACCCTAACCCTAACCCTAACCCTAACCCTAACCCTAGCCCAAATAACCCTAACCCTAACCCTAACCCTGACCCTAAACCTAACCCTAAACCAAATAACCCTAACCCTAACCCTAAACCAACTAGCCCTAACACTAACCATAAGCCTAACCTTTACCAAAATAACCCTAACCATAACCCAAACCCAACTAACCATAACCCAAACCCAACTAACCATAACCCTAACCCTAACCCTAACCCTAACCCTAACCCTAACCCTAGCCCAAATAACCCTAACCCCAACCCTAACCCTGACCCTAAACCTAACCCTAAAACAAATAACCCTAACCCTAACCCTAAACCAACTAGCCCTAACACTAACCATAAACCTAACCTTTACCAAAATAACCCTAACCATAACCCAAACCCAACTAACCATAACCCTAACCGTAACCCTAACCCTAACCCTAACCCTAGCCCAAATAACCCTAACCCCAACCCTAACCCTGACCCTAAACCTAACCCTAAACCAAATAACCCTAACCCTAACCCTAAACCAACTAGCTCTAACACTAACCATAAGCCTAACCTTTACCAAAATAACCCTAACCATAACCCTAACCCAACTAACCATAACCCTAACCCTAACCCTAACCCTTACCCTAACCCTAGCCCAAATAACCCTAACCCTAACCCTAACCCTGACCCTAAACCTATCCCTAAACCAAATAACCCTAACCCTAACCCTAAACCAACTAGCCCTAACACTAACCATAAGCCTAACCTTTACCAAAATAACCCTAACCATAACCCAAACCCAACTAACCATAACCCTAACCCTAACCCTAACCCTAACCCTAACCATAACCCTAACCCTAACCCTAACCCTAGCCCAAATAACCCTAACCCCAACCCTAACCCTGACCCTTAACCTAACCCTAAAACAAATAACCCAAACCCTAACCCTAA
>NW_028276417.1:22500-25000 GCF_052056855.1 Sturnus vulgaris
AAAACAAATAACCCTAACCCTAACCCTAAACCAACTAGCCCTAACACTAACCATAAGCCTAACCTTTACCAAAATAACCCTAACCATAACCCAAACCCAACTAACCCTAACCCTAACCCTAACCCTAACCCTAACCCTAACCCTAGCCCAAATAACCCTAACCCTAACCCTGACCCTAAACCTAACCCTAAACCAAATAACCCTAACCCTAACCCTAAACCAACTAGCCCTAACACTAACCATAAGCCTAACCTTTACCAAAATAACCCTAACCATAACCCTAACCCAACTAACCATAACCCTAACCCTAACCCTAACCCTAACCCTAACCCTAACCCTAACCCTAGCCCAAATAACCCTAACCCTAACCCTAACCCTGACCCTAAACCTAACCCTAAACCAAATAACCCTAACCCTAACCCTAAACCAACTAGCCCTAACACTAACCATAAGCCTAACCTTTACCAAAATAACCCTAACCATAACCCAAACCCAACTAACCATAACCCTAACCCTAACCATAACCCTAACCCTAACCCTAACCCTAACCCTAACCCTAACCCTAACCCTAGCCCAAATAACCCTAACCCTAACCCTAACCCTGACCCTAAACCTAACCCTAAACCAAATAACCCTAACCCTAACCCTAAACCAACTAGCCCTAACACTAACCATAAGCCTAACCTTTACCAAAATAACCCTAACCATAACCCAAACCCAACTAACCATAAGCCTAACCCTAACCCTAACCCTAACCCTAACCCTAACCCTAACCCTAACCCTAACCCTAGCCCGAATAACCCTAACCCTAACCATAACCCTGACCCTAAACCTAACCCTAAACCAAATAACCCTAACCCTAACCCTAAACCAACTAGCCCTAACACTAACCATAAGCCTAACCTTTACCAAAATAACCCTAAACATAACCCAAACCCAACTAACCATAACCCTAACCCTAACCCTAACCCTAACCCTAACCCTAACCCTAACCCTAACCCTAGCCCAAATAACCCTAACCCTAACCCTAACCCTGACCCTAAACCTAACCCTAAACCAAATAACCCTAACCCTAACCCTAAACCAACTAGCCCTAACACTAACCATAAGCCTAACCTTTACCAAAATAACCCTAACCATAACCCTAACCCAACTAACCATAACCCTAACCCTAACCCTAACCCTAACCCTAACCCTAACCCTAACCCTAACCCTAACCCTAACCCTAACCCTAGCCCAAATAACCCTAACCCTAACCCTAACCCTGACCCTAAACCTAACCCTAAACCAAATAACCCTAACCCTAACCCTAAACCAACTAGCCCTAACACTAACCATAAGCCTAACCTTTACCAAAATAACCCTAACCATAACCCAAACCCAACTAACCATAACCCTAACCCTAACCCTAACCCTAACCCTAACCCTAACCCTAACCCTAACCCTAGCCCAAATAACCCTAACCCTAACCCTGACCCTAAACCTAACCCTAAACCAAATAACCCTAACCCTAACCCTAAACCAACTAGCCCTAACACTAACCATAAGCCTAACCTTTACCAAAATAACCCTAACCATAACCCAAACCCAACTAACCATAACCCTAACCCTAACCCTAACCCTAACCCTAACCCTAACCCTAACCCTAACCCTAACCCTAACCCTAACCCTAGCCCAAATAACCCTAACCCTAACCCTAACCCTGACCCTAAACCTAACCCTAAACCAAATAACCCTAACCCTAACCCTAAACAAACTAGCCCTAACACTAACCATAAGCCTAACCTTTACCAAAATAACCCTAACCATAACCCAAACCCAACTAACCATAACCCAAACCCAACTAACCATAACCCTAACCCTAACCCTAACCCTAACCCTAACCCTAACCCTAACCCTAGCCCAAATAACCCTTACCCCAACCCTAACCCTGACCCTAAACCTAACCCTAAAACAAATAACCCTAACCCTAACCCTAAACCAACTAGCCCTAACACTAACCATAAACCTAACCTTTACCAAAATAACCCTAACCATAACCCAAACCCAACTAACCATAACCCTAACCGTAACCCTAACCCTAACCCTAACCCTAGCCCAAATAACCCTAACCCCAACCCTAACCCTGACCCTAAACCTAACCCTAAACCAAATAACCCTAACCCTAACCCTAAACCAACTAGCTCTAACACTAACCATAAGCCTAACCTTTACCAAAATAACCCTAACCATAACCCTAACCCAACTAACCATAACCCTAACCCTAACCCTAACCCTAACCCTAACCCTAGCCCAAATAACCCTAACCCTAACCCTAACCCTGACCCTAAACCTATCCCTAAACCAAATAACCCTAACCCTAACCCTAAACCAACTAGCCCTAACACTAACCATAAGCCTAACCTTTACCAAAATAACCCTAACCATAACCCAAACCCAACTAACCATAACCCTAACCCTAACCCTAACCCTAACCATAACCCTAACCCTAACCATAACC
>NW_028276417.1:32500-35000 GCF_052056855.1 Sturnus vulgaris
ACCCTGACCCTAAACCTAACCCTAAACCAAATAACCCTAACCCTAACCCTAAACCAACTAGCCCTAACACTAACCATAAGCCTAACCTTTACCAAAATAACCCTAACCATAACCCAAACCCAACTAACCCTAACCCTAACCCTAACCCTAACCCTAACCCTAACCCTAACCCTAACCCTAGCCCAAATAACCCTAACCCTAACCCTAACCCTGACCCTAAACCTAACCCTAAACCAAATAACCCTAACCCTAACCCTAAACCAACTAGCCCTAACACTAACCATAAGCCTAACCTTTACCAAAATAACCCTAACCATAACCCAAACCCAACTAACCCTAACCCTAACCCTAACCCTAACCCTAACCCTAACCCTAACCCTAACCCTAACCCTAACCCTAACCCTAGCCCAAATAACCCTAACCCTAACCCTAACCCTGACCCTAAACCTAACCCTAAACCAAATAACCCTAACCCTAACCCTAAACCAACTAGCCCTAACACTAACCATAAGCCTAACCTTTACCAAAATAACCCTAACCATAACCCTAACCCTAACCATAACCCTAACCCTAACCCTAACCCTAACCCTAACCCTAACCCTAACCCTAGCCCAAATAACCCTAACCCTAACCCTAACCCTGACCCTAAACCTAAACCTAAACCAAATAACCCTAACCCTAACCCTAAACCAACTAGCCCTAACACTAACCATAAGCCTAACCTTTACCAAAATAAACCTAACCATTACCCAAACCGAACTAAATATAACCCTAACCCTAACCCTAACCCTAACCCTAGCCCAAATAACCCTAACCCTAACCCTAACCCTGACCCTAAACCTAACCCTAAACCAAATAACCCTAACCCTAACCCTAAACCAACTAGCCCTAACACTAACCATAAGCCTAACCTTTACCAAAATAACCCTAACCATAACCCAAACCCAACTAACCATAACCCTAACCCTAACCCTAACCCTAACCCTAACCCTAACCCTAACCCTAGCCCAAATAACCCTAACCCTAACCCTAACCCTGACCCTAAACCTAACCCTAAACCAAATAACCCTAACCCTAAACCAACTAGCCCTAACACTAACCATAAGCCTAACCTTTACCAAAATAACCCTAACCATAACCCAAACCCAACTAACCATAACCCTAACCCTAACCCTAACCCTAACCCTAACCCTAACCCTAACCCTAACCCTAACCCTAACCCTAGCCCAAATAACCCTAACCCTAACCCTAACCCTGACCCTAAACCTAACCCTAAACCAAATAACCCTAACCCTAACCCTAAACCAACTAGCCCTAACACTAACCATAAGCCTAACCTTTACCAAAATAACCCTAACCATAACCCAAACCCAACTAACCATAACCCTAACCCTAACCCTAACCCTAACCCTAACCCTAACCCTAACCCTAGCCCAAATAATCCTAACCCCAACCCTAATCCTGACCCTAAACCTAACCCTAAACCAAATAACCCTAACCCTAACCCTAAACCAACTAGCCCTAACACTAACCATAAGCCTAACCTTTACCAAAATAACCCTAACCATAACCCAAACCCAACTAACCATAACCCTAACCCTAACCCTAACCCTAGCCCAAATAACCCTAACCCTAACCCTAACCCTGACCCTAAACCTAACCCTAAACCAAATAACCCTAACCCTAACCCTAAACCAACTAGCCCTAACACTAACCATAAGCCTAACCTTTACCAAAATAACCCTAACCATAACCCTAACCCAACTAACCATAACCCTAACCCTAACCCTAACCCTAACCCTAACCCTAGCCCAAATAACCCTAACCCTAACCCTAACCCTGACCCTAAACCTAACCCTAAACCAAATAACCCTAACCCTAACCCTAAACCAACTAGCCCTAACACTAACCATAAGCCTAACCTTTACCAAAATAACCCTAACCATAACCCTAACCCAACTAACCATAACCCTAACCCTAACCCTAACCCTAACCCTAACCCTAACCCTAACCCTAACCCTAGCCCAAATAACCCTAACCCTAACCCTAACCCTGACCCTAAACTTAACCCTAAACCAAATAACCCTAACCCTAACCCTAAACCAACTAGCCCTAACACTAACCATAAGCCTAACCTTTACCAAAATAACCCTAACCATAACCCAAACCCAACTAACCCTAACCCTAACCCTAACCCTAACCCTAACCCTAACCCTAACCCTAACCCTAACCCTAACCCTAGCCCAAATAACCCTAACCCTAACCCTAACCCTGACCCTAAACCTAAACCTAAACCAAATAACCCTAACCCTAACCCTAAACCAACTAGCCCTAACACTAACCATAAGCCTAACCTTTACCAAAATAAACCTAACCATTACCCAAACCGAACTAAATATAACCCTAACCCTAACCCTAACCCTAACCCTAGCCCAAATAACCCTAACCCTAACCCTAACCCTGACCCTAAACCTAACCCTAAACCAAATAACCCTAACCC
>NW_028276417.1:55000-77500 GCF_052056855.1 Sturnus vulgaris
CCTAACCCTAACCCTAACCCTAGCCCAAATAACCCTAACCCTAACCCTAACCCTGACCCTAAACCTAACCCTAAACCAAATAACCCTAACCCTAACCCTAAACCAACTAGCCCTAACACTAACCATAAGCCTAACCTTTACCAAAATAACCCTAACCATAACCCAAACCCAACTAACCATAACCCTAACCCTAACCATAACCCTAACCATAACCCTAACCCTAACCCTAACCCTAGCCCAAATAACCCTAACCCCAACCCTAACCCTGACCCTAAACCTAACCCTAAAACAAATAACCCTAACCCTAACCCTAAACCAACTAGCCCTAACACTAACCATAAGCCTAACCTTTACCAAAATAACCCTAACCATAACCCAAACCCAACTAACCATAACCCTAACCCTAACCCTAACCCTAACCCTAGCCCAAATAACCCTAACCCTAACCCTAACCCTGACCCTAAACCTAACCCTAAACCAAATAACCCTAACCCTAACCCTAAACCAACTAGCCCTAACACTAACCATAAGCCTAACCTTTACCAAAATAACCCTAACCATAACCCTAACCCAACTAACCATAACCCTAACCCTAACCCTAACCCTAACCCTAACCCTAGCCCAAATAACCCTAACCCTAACCCTAACCCTGACCCTAAACCTAACCCTAAACCAAATAACCCTAACCCTAACCCTAAACCAACTAGCCCTAACACTAACCATAAGCCTAACCTTTACCAAAATAACCCTAACCATAACCCAAACCCAACTAACCATAACCCTAACCCTAACCCTAACCCTAACCCTAACCCTAGCCCAAATAACCCTAACCCTAACCCTGACCCTAAACCTAACCCTAAACCAAATAACCCTAACCCTAACCCAAAACCAACTAGCCCTAACACTAACCATAAGCCTAACCTTTACCAAAATAACCCTAACCATAACCCTAACCCAACTAACCATAACCCTAACCCTAACCCTAACCCTAACCCTAACCCTAACCCTAACCCTAACCCTAACCCTAACCCTAGCCCAAATAACCCTAACCCTAACCCTAACCCTGACCCTAAACTTAACCCTAAACCAAATAACCCTAACCCTAACCCTAAACCAACTAGCCCTAACACTAACCATAAGCCTAACCTTTACCAAAATAACCCTAACCATAACCCAAACCCAACTAACCATAACCCTAACCCTAAACATAACCCTAACCCTAACCCTAACCCTAACCCTAACCCTAACCCTAGCCCAAATAACCCTAACCCTAACCCTAACCCTGACCCTAAACCTAACCCTAAACCAAATAACCCTAACCCTAACCCTAAACCAACTAGCCCTAACACTAACCATAAGCCTAACCTTTACCAAAATAAACCTAACCATTACCCAAACCGAACTAAATATAACCCTAACCCTAACCCTAACCCTAACCCTAGCCCAAATAACCCTAACCCTAACCCTAACCCTGACCCTAAACCTAACCCTAAACCAAATAACCCTAACCCTAACCCTAAACCAACTAGCCCTAACACTAACCATAAGCCTAACCTTTACCAAAATAACCCTAACCATAACCCAAACCCAACTAACCATAACCCTAACCCTAACCCTAACCCTAACCCTAACCCTAACCCTAACCCTAACCCTAGCCCAAATAACCCTAACCCTAACCCTAACCCTGACCCTAAACCTAACCCTAAACCAAATAACCCTAACCCTAACCCTAAACCAACTAGCCCTAACACTAACCATAAGCCTAACCTTTACCAAAATAACCCTAACCATAACCCAAACCCAACTAACCCTAACCCTAACCCTAACCCTAACCCTAACCCTAACCCTAACCCTAACCCTAACCCTAACCCTAACCCTAGCCCAAATAACCCTAACCCTAACCCTAACCCTGACCCTAAACCTAACCCTAAACCAAATAACCCTAACCCTAACCCTAAACCAACTAGCCCTAACACTAACCATAAGCCTAACCTTTACCAAAATAACCCTAACCATAACCCTAACCCTAACCATAACCCTAACCCTAACCCTAACCCTAACCCTAACCCTAACCCTAACCCTAGCCCAAATAACCCTAACCCTAACCCTAACCCTGACCCTAAACCTAAACCTAAACCAAATAACCCTAACCCTAACCCTAAACCAACTAGCCCTAACACTAACCATAAGCCTAACCTTTACCAAAATAAACCTAACCATTACCCAAACCGAACTAAATATAACCCTAACCCTAACCCTAACCCTAACCCTAGCCCAAATAACCCTAACCCTAACCCTAACCCTGACCCTAAACCTAACCCTAAACCAAATAACCCTAACCCTAACCCTAAACCAACTAGCCCTAACACTAACCATAAGCCTAACCTTTACCAAAATAACCCTAACCATAACCCAAACCCAACTAACCATAACCCTAACCCTAACCCTAACCCTAACCCTAACCCTAACCCTAACCCTAACCCTAGCCCAAATAACCCTAACCCTAACCCTGACCCTAAACCTAACCCTAAACCAAATAACCCTAACCCTAACCCTAAACCAACTAGCCCTAACACTAACCATAAGCCTAACCTTTACCAAAATAACCCTAACCATAACCCAAACCCAACTAACCATAACCCTAACCCTAACCCTAACCCTAACCCTAACCCTAACCCTAACCCTAACCCTAACCCTAGCCCAAATAACCCTAACCCTAACCCTAACCCTGACCCTAAACCTAACCCTAAACCAAATAACCCTAACCCTAACCCTAAACCAACTAGCCCTAACACTAACCATAAGCCTAACCTTTACCAAAATAACCCTAACCATAACCCAAACCCAACTAACCATAACCCTAACCCTAACCCTAACCCTAACCCTAACCCTAACCCTAACCCTAGCCCAAATAATCCTAACCCCAACCCTAATCCTGACCCTAAACCTAACCCTAAACCAAATAACCCTAACCCTAACCCTAAACCAACTAGCCCTAACACTAACCATAAGCCTAACCTTTACCAAAATAACCCTAACCATAACCCAAACCCAACTAACCATAACCCTAACCCTAACCCTAACCCTAACCCTAGCCCAAATAACCCTAACCCTAACCCTAACCCTGACCCTAAACCTAACCCTAAACCAAATAACCCTAACCCTAACCCTAAACCAACTAGCCCTAACACTAACCATAAGCCTAACCTTTACCAAAATAACCCTAACCATAACCCTAACCCAACTAACCATAACCCTAACCCTAACCCTAACCCTAACCCTAACCCTAGCCCAAATAACCCTAACCCTAACCCTAACCCTGACCCTAAACCTAACCCTAAACCAAATAACCCTAACCCTAACCCTAAACCAACTAGCCCTAACACTAACCATAAGCCTAACCTTTACCAAAATAACCCTAACCATAACCCTAACCCAACTAACCATAACCCTAACCCTAACCCTAACCCTAACCCTAACCCTAACCCTAACCCTAACCCTAACCCTAGCCCAAATAACCCTAACCCTAACCCTAACCCTGACCCTAAACTTAACCCTAAACCAAATAACCCTAACCCTAACCCTAAACCAACTAGCCCTAACACTAACCATAAGCCTAACCTTTACCAAAATAACCCTAACCATAACCCAAACCCAACTAACCCTAACCCTAACCCTAACCCTAACCCTAACCCTAACCCTAACCCTAACCCTAACCCTAACCCTAGCCCAAATAACCCTAACCCTAACCCTAACCCTGACCCTAAACCTAAACCTAAACCAAATAACCCTAACCCTAACCCTAAACCAACTAGCCCTAACACTAACCATAAGCCTAACCTTTACCAAAATAAACCTAACCATTACCCAAACCGAACTAAATATAACCCTAACCCTAACCCTAACCCTAACCCTAGCCCAAATAACCCTAACCCTAACCCTAACCCTGACCCTAAACCTAACCCTAAACCAAATAACCCTAACCCTAACCCTAAACCAACTAGCCCTAACACTAACCATAAGCCTAACCTTTACCAAAATAACCCTAACCATAACCCAAACCCAACTAACCATAACCCTAACCCTAACCCTAACCCTAACCCTAACCCTAGCCCAAATAACCCTAACCCTAACCCTAACCCTGACCCTAAACCTAACCCTAAACCAAATAACCCTAACCCTAACCCTAAACCAACTAGCCCTAACACTAACCATAAGCCTAACCTTTACCAAAATAACCCTAACCATAACCCAAACCCAACTAACCATAACCCTAACCCTAACCCTAACCCTAACCCTAGCCCGAATAACCCTAACCCTAACCCTAACCCTGACCCTAAACCTAACCCTAAACCAAATAACCCTAACCCTAACCCTAAACCAACTAGCCCTAAAACTAACCATAAGCCTAACCTTTACCAAAATAACCCTAACCATAACCCAAACCCAACTAACCATAACCCTAACCCTAACCCTAACCCTAACCCTAACCCTAACCCTAACCCTAACCCTAACCCTAACCCTAACCCTAGCCCAAATAACCCTAACCCTAACCCTAACCCTGACCCTAAACCTAACCCTAAACCAAATAACCCTAACCCTAACCCTAAACCAACTAGCCCTAACACTAACCATAAGCCTAACCTTTACCAAAATAACCCTAACCATAACCCAAACCCAACTAACCATAACCCTAACCCTAACCCTAACCCTAACCCTAACCCTAACCCTAACCCTAACCCTAGCCCAAATAACCCTAACCCTAACCCTAACCCTGACCCTAAACCTAACCCTAAACCAAATAACCCTAACCCTAACCCTAAACCAACTAGCCCTAACACTAACCATAAGCCTAACCTTTACCAAAATAACCCTAACCATAACCCAAACCCAACTAACCATAACCCTAACCCTAACCCTAACCCTAACCCTAACCCTAACCCTAACCCTAACCCTAGCCCAAATAACCCTAACCCCAACCCTAATCCTGACCCTAAACCTAACCCTAAACCAAATAACCCTAACCCTAACCCTAAACCAACTAGCCCTAACACTAACCATAAGCCTAACCTTTACCAAAATAACCCTAACCATAACCCAAACCCAACTAACCATAACCCTAACCCTAACCCTAACCCTAACCCTAGCCCAAATAACCCTAACCCTAACCCTGACCCTAAACCTAACCCTAAACCAAATAACCCTAACCCTAACCCTAAACCAACTAGCCCTAACACTAACCATAAGCCTAACCTTTACCAAAATAACCCTAACCATAACCCTAACCCAACTAACCATAACCCTAACCCTAACCCTAACCCTAACCCTAACCCTAGCCCAAATAACCCTAACCCTAACCCTAACCCTGACCCTAAACCTAACCCTAAACCAAATAACCCTAACCCTAACCCTAAACCAACTAGCCCTAACACTAACCATAAGCCTAACCTTTACCAAAATAACCCTAACCATAACCCTAACCCAACTAACCATAACCCTAACCCTAACCCTAACCCTAACCCTAACCCTAACCCTAACCCTAACCCTAACCCTAACCCTAACCCTAGCCCAAATAACCCTAACCCTAACCCTAACCCTGACCCTAAACTTAACCCTAAACCAAATAACCCTAACCCTAACCCTAAACCAACTAGCCCTAACACTAACCATAAGCCTAACCTTTACCAAAATAACCCTAACCATAACCCAAACCCAACTAACCCTAACCCTAACCCTAACCCTAACCCTAACCCTAACCCTAACCCTAACCCTAGCCCAAATAACCCTAACCCTAACCCTAACCCTGACCCTAAACCTAAACCTAAACCAAATAACCCTAACCCTAACCCTAAACCAACTAGCCCTAACACTAACCATAAGCCTAACCTTTACCAAAATAAACCTAACCATTACCCAAACCGAACTAAATATAACCCTAACCCTAACCCTAACCCTAACCCTAGCCCAAATAACCCTAACCCTAACCCTAACCCTGACCCTAAACCTAACCCTAAACCAAATAACCCTAACCCTAACCCTAAACCAACTAGCCCTAACACTAACCATAAGCCTAACCTTTACCAAAATAACCCTAACCATAACCCAAACCCAACTAACCATAACCCTAACCCTAACCCTAACCCTAACCCTAACCCTAGCCCAAATAACCCTAACCCTAACCCTAACCCTGACCCTAAACCTAACCCTAAACCAAATAACCCTAACCCTAACCCTAAACCAACGAGCCCTAACACTAACCATAAGCCTAACCTTTACCAAAATAACCCTAACCATAACCCTAACCCAACTAACCATAACCCTAACCCTAACCCTAACCCTAACCCTAGCCCGAATAACCCTAACCATAACCCTAACCCTGACCCTAAACCTAACCCTAAACCAAATAACCCTAACCCTAACCCTAAACCAACTAGCCCTAACACTAACCATAAGCCTAACCTTTACCAAAATAACCCTAACCATAACCCAAACCCAACTAACCATAACCCTAACCCTAACCCTAACCCTAACCCTAACCCTAACCCTAACCCTAACCCTAGCCCAAATAACCCTAACCCTAACCCTAACCCTGACCCTAAACCTAACCCTAAACCAAATAACCCTAACCCTAACCCTAAACCAACTAGCCCTAACACTAACCATAAGCCTAACCTTTACCAAAATAACCCTAACCATAACCCTAACCCAACTAACCATAACCCTAACCCTAACCCTAACCCTAACCCTAACCCTAACCCTAACCCTAGCCCAAATAACCCTAACCCTAACCCTAACCCTGACCCTAAACCTAACCCTAAACCAAATAACCCTAACCCTAACCCTAAACCAACTAGCCCTAACACTAACCATAAGCCTAACCTTTACCAAAATAACCCTAACCATAACCCAAACCCAACTAACCATAACCCTAACCATAACCCTAACCCAACTAACCCTAACCCTAACCCTAACCCTAACCCTAACCCTAACCCTAGCCCAAATAACCCTAACCCTAACCCTAACCCTGACCCTAAACCTAACCCTAAACCAAATAACCCTAACCCTAACCCTAAACCAACTAGCCCTAACACTAACCATAAGCCTAACCTTTACCAAAATAACCCTAACCATAACCCAAACCCAACTAACCATAACCCTAACCCTAACCCTAACCCTAACCCTAGCCCAAATAACCCTAACCCTAACCCTAACCCTGACCCTAAACCTAACCCTAAACCAAATAACCCTAACCCTAACCCTAAACCAACTAGCCCTAACACTAACCATAAGCCTAACCTTTACCAAAATAACCCTAACCATAACCCAAACCCAACTAACCATAACCCTAACCCTAACCCTAACCCTAACCCTAACCCTAACCCTAGCCCGAATAACCCTAACCCTAACCCTAACCCTGACCCTAAACCTAACCCTAAACCAAATAACCCTAACCCTAACCCTAAACCAACTAGCCCTAACACTAACCATAAGCCTAACCTTTACCAAAATAACCCTAACCATAACCCAAACCCAACGAACCATAACCCTAACCCTAACCCTAACCCTAACCCTAACCCTAACCCTAGCCCAAATAACCCTAACCCTAACCCTAACCCTGACCCTAAACCTAACCCTAAACCAAATAACCCTAACCCTAACCCTAAACCAACTAGCGCTAACACTAACCATAAGCCTAACCTTTACCAAAATAACCCTAACCATAACCCTAACCCAACTAACCCTAACCCTAACCCTAACCCTAACCCTAACCCTAACCCTAACCCTAACCCTAACCCTAGCCCAAATAACCCTAACCCTAACCCTAACCCTGACCCTAAACCTAACCCTAAACCAAATAACCCTAACCCTAACCCTAAACCAACTAGCCCTAACACTAACCATAAGCCTAACCTTTACCAAAATAACCCTAACCATAACCCAAACCCAACTAACCATAACCCTAACCCTAACCATAACCCTAACCCTAACCCTAACCCTAACCCTAACCCTAACCCTAACCCTAGCCCAAATAACCCTAACCCTAACCCTAACCCTGACCCTAAACCTAACCCTAAACCAAATAACCCTAACCCTAACCCTAAACCAACTAGCCCTAACACTAACCATAAGCCTAACCTTTACCAAAATAACCCTAACCATAACCCAAACCCAACTAACCATAACCCTAACCCTAACCCTAACCCTAACCCTAACCCTAACCCTAACCCTAGCCCAAATAACCCTAACCCTAACCCTAACCCTGACCCTAAACCTAACCCTAAACCAAATAACCCTAACCCTAACCCTAAACCAACTAGCCCTAACACTAACCATAAGCCTAACCTTTACCAAAATAACCCTACACATAACCCAAACCCAACTAACCATAACCCTAACCCTAACCCTAACCCTAACCCTAACCCTAACCATAACCCTAACCCTAGCCCAAATAACCCTAACCCTAACCCTAACCCTGACCCTAAACCTAACCCTAAACCAAATAACCCTAACCCTAACCCTAAACCAACTAGCCCTAACACTAACCATAAGCCTAACCTTTACCAAAATAACCCTAACCATAACCCTAACCCAACTAACCATAACCCTAACCCTAACCCTAACCCTAACCCTAACCCTAGCCCAAATAACCCTAACCCTAACCCTAACCCTGACCCTAAACCTAACCCTTAACCAAATAACCCTAACCCTAACCCTAAACCAACTAGCCCTAACACTAACCATAAGCCTAACCTTTACCAAAATAACCCTAACCATAACCCAAACCCAACTAACCATAACCCTAACCCTAACCCTAACCCTAACCCTAACCCTAACCCTAACCCTAGCCCAAATAACCCTAACCCTAACCCTAACCCTGACCCTAAACCTAACCCTAAACCAAATAACCCTAACCCTAACCCTAAACCAACTTGCCCTAACACTAACCATAAGCCTAACCTTTACCAAAATAACCCTAACCATAACCCAAACCCAACTAACCATAACCCTAACCCTAACCCTAACCCTAACCCTAACCCTAACCCTAACCCTAACCCTAACCCTAGCCCAAATAACCCTAACCCCAACCCTAACCCTGACCCTAAACCTAACCCTAAAACAAATAACCCTAACCCTAACCCTAAACCAACTAGCCCTAACACTAACCATAAGCCTAACCTTTACCAAAATAACCCTAACCATAACCCTAACCCAACTAACCATAACCCTAACCCTAACCCTAACCCAAACCCTAGCCCAAATAACCCTAACCCTAACCCTGACCCTAAACCTAACCCTAAACCAAATAACCCTAACCCTAACCCTAAACCAACTAGCCCTAACACTAACCATAAGCCTAACCTTTACCAAAATAACCCTAACCATAACCCAAACCCAACTAACCATAACCCTAACCCTAACCCTAACCCTAACCCTAACCCTAACCCTAACCCTAACCCTAGCCCAAATAACCCTAACCCTAACCCTAACCCTGACCCTAAACCTAACCCTAAACCAAATAACCCTAACCCTAACCCTAAACCAACTAGCCCTAACACTAACCATAAGCCTAACCTTTACCAAAATAACCCTAACCATAACCCAAACCCAACTAACCATAACCCTAACCCTAACCCTAACCCTAACCCTAACCCTAACCCTAACCCTAACCCTAACCCTAGCCCAAATAACCCTAACCCTAACCCTAACCCTGACCCTAAACCTAACCCTAAACCAAATAACCCTAACCCTAACCCTAAACCAACTAGCCCTAACACTAACCATAAGCCTAACCTTTACCAAAATAACCCTAACCATAACCCAAACCCAACTAACCCTAACCCTAACCCTAACCCTAACCCTAACCCTAACCCTAACCCTAACCCTAACCCTAGCCCAAATAACCCTAACCCCAACCCTAACCCTGACCCTAAACCTAACCCTAAACCAAATAACCCTAACCCTAACCCTAAACCAACTAGCCCTAACACTAACCATAAGCCTAACCTTTACCAAAATAACCCTAACCATAACCCTAACCCAACTAACCATAACCCTAACCCTAACCCTAACCCTAACCCTAACCCTAGCCCAAATAACCCTAACCCTAACCCTAACCCTGACCCTAAACCTAACCCTAAACCAAATAACCCTAACCCTAACCCTAAACCAACTAGCCCTAACACTAACCATAAGCCTAACCTTTACCAAAATAACCCTAACCATAACCCAAACCCAACTAACCATAACCCTAACCCTAACCCTAACCATAACCCTAACCCTAACCCTAACCCTAGCCCAAATAACCCTAACCCCAACCCTAACCCTGACCCTAAACCTAACCCTAAAACAAATAACCCTAACCCTAACCCTAAACCAACTAGCCCTAACACTAACCATAAGCCTAACCTTTACCAAAATAACCCTAACCATAACCCAAACCCAACTAACCATAACCCTAACCCTAACCCTAACCCTAACCCTAGCCCAAATAACCCTAACCCTAACCCTAACCCTGACCCTAAACCTAACCCTAAACCAAATAACCCTAACCCTAACCCTAAACCAACTAGCCCTAACACTAACCATAAGCCTAACCTTTACCAAAATAACCCTAACCATAACCCTAACCCAACTAACCATAACCCTAACCCTAACCCTAACCCTAACCCTAACCCTAGCCCAAATAACCCTAACCCTAACCCTAACCCTGACCCTAAACCTAACCCTAAACCAAATAACCCTAACCCTAACCCTAAACCAACTAGCCCTAACACTAACCATAAGCCTAACCTTTACCAAAATAACCCTAACCATAACCCAAACCCAACTAACCATAACCCTAACCCTAACCCTAACCCTAACCCTAACCCTAACCCTAGCCCAAATAACCCTAACCCTAACCCTGACCCTAAACCTAACCCTAAACCAAATAACCCTAACCCTAACCCTAAACCAACTAGCCCTAACACTAACCATAAGCCTAACCTTTACCAAAATAACCCTAACCATAACCCTAACCCAACTAACCATAACCCTAACCCTAACCCTAACCCTAACCCTAACCCTAACCCTAACCCTAACCCTAACCCTAACCCTAACCCTAACCCTAACCCTAGCCCAAATAACCCTAACCCTAACCCTAACCCTGACCCTAAACTTAACCCTAAACCAAATAACCCTAACCCTAACCCTAAACCAACTAGCCCTAACACTAACCATAAGCCTAACCTTTACCAAAATAACCCTAACCATAACCCAAACCCAACTAACCATAACACTAACCCTAACCCTAACCCTAACCCTAACCCTAGCCCAAATAACCCTAACCCTAACCCTAACCCTGACCCTAAACCTAAACCTAAACCAAATAACCCTAACCCTAACCCTAAACCAACTAGCCCTAACACTAACCATAAGCCTAACCTTTACCAAAATAAACCTAACCATTACCCAAACCGAACTAAATATAACCCTAACCCTAACCCTAACCCTAACCCTAGCCCAAATAACCCTAACCCTAACCCTAACCCTGACCCTAAACCTAACCCTAAACCAAATAACCCTAACCCTAACCCTAAACCAACTAGCCCTAACACTAACCATAAGCCTAACCTTTACCAAAATAACCCTAACCATAACCCAAACCCAACTAACCATAAGCCTAACCCTAACCCTAACCCTAACCCTAACCCTAACCCTAACCCTAACCCTAACCCTAACCCTAGCCCAAATAACCCTAACCCTAACCCTAACCCTGACCCTAAACCTAACCCTAAACCAAATAACCCTAACCCTAACCCTAAACCAACTAGCCCTAACACTAACCATAAGCCTAACCTTTACCAAAATAACCCTAACCATAACCCAAACCCAACTAACCATAACCCTAACCCTAACCCTAACCCTAACCCTAACCCTAACCCTAACCCTAACCCTAACCCTAACCCTAACCCTAACCCTAGCCCAAATAACCCTAACCCTAACCCTAACCCTGACCCTAAACCTAACCCTAAACCAAATAACCCTAACCCTAACCCTAAACCAACTAGCCCTAACACTAACCATAAGCCTAACCTTTACCAAAATAACCCTAACCATAACCCAAACCCAACTAACCATAACCCTAACCATAACCCTAACCCTAACCCTAACCCTAACCCTAACCCTAGCCCAAATAACCCTAACCCCAACCCTAATCCTGACCCTAAACCTAACCCTAAACCAAATAACCCTAACCCTAACCCTAAACCAACTAGCCCTAACACTAACCATAAGCCTAACCTTTACCAAAATAACCCTAACCATAACCCAAACCCAACTAACCATAACCCTAACCCTAACCATAACCCTAACCCTAACCCTAACCCTAACCCTAACCCTAACCCTAACCCTAGCCCAAATAACCCTAACCCTAACCCTAACCCTGACCCTAAACCTAACCCTAAACCAAATAACCCTAACCCTAACCCTAAACCAACTAGCCCTAACACTAACCATAAGCCTAACCTTTACCAAAATAACCCTAACCATAACCCAAACCCAACTAACCATAACCCTAACCCTAACCCTAACCCTAACCCTAACCCTAACCCTAACCCTAACCCTAACCCTAGCCCGAATAACCCTAACCCTAACCCTAACCCTGACCCTAAACCTAACCCTAAACCAAATAACCCTAACCCTAACCCTAAACCAACTAGCCCTAACACTAACCATAAGCCTAACCTTTACCAAAATAACCCTAAACATAACCCAAACCCAACTAACCATAACCCTAACCCTAACCCTAACCCTAACCCTAACCCTAACCATAACCCTAACCCTAGCCCAAATAACCCTAACCCTAACCCTAACCCTGACCCTAAACCTAACCCTAAACCAAATAACCCTAACCCTAACCCTAAACCAACTAGCCCTAACACTAACCATAAGCCTAACCTTTACCAAAATAACCCTAACCATAACCCTAACCCAACTAACCATAACCCTAACCCTAACCCTAACCCTAACCCTAACCCTAACCCTAACCCTAACCCTAGCCCAAATAACCCTAACCCTAACCCTAACCCTGACCCTAAACCTAACCCTAAACCAAATAACCCTAACCCTAACCCTAAACCAACTAGCCCTAACACTAACCATAAGCCTAACCTTTACCAAAATAACCCTAACCATAACCCAAACCCAACTAACCATAACCCTAACCCTAACCCTAACCCTAACCCTAACCCTAACCCTAACCCTAACCCTAGCCCAAATAACCCTAACCCTAACCCTAACCCTGACCCTAAACCTAACCCTAAACCAAATAACCCTAACCCTAACCCTAAACCAACTAGCCCTAACACTAACCATAAGCCTAACCTTTACCAAAATAACCCTAACCATAACCCAAACCCAACTAACCATAACCCTAACCCTAACCCTAACCCTAACCCTAACCCTAACCCTAACCCTAACCCTAACCCTAGCCCAAATAACCCTAACCCCAACCCTAACCCTGACCCTAAACCTAACCCTAAAACAAATAACCCTAACCCTAACCCTAAACCAACTAGCCCTAACACTAACCATAAGCCTAACCTTTACCAAAATAACCCTAACCATAACCCTAACCCAACTAACCATAACCCTAACCCTAACCCTAACCCAAACCCTAGCCCAAATAACCCTAACCCTAACCCTAACCCTGACCCTAAACCTAACCCTAAACCAAATAACCCTAACCCTAACCCTAAACCAACTAGCCCTAACACTAACCATAAGCCTAACCTTTACCAAAATAACCCTAACCATAACCCAAACCCAACTAACCATAACCCTAACCCTAACCCTAACCCTAACCCTAACCCTAACCCTAACCCTAACCCTAGCCCAAATAACCCTAACCCTAACCCTAACCCTGACCCTAAACCTAACCCTAAACCAAATAACCCTAACCCTAACCCTAAACCAACTAGCCCTAACACTAACCATAAGCCTAACTTTTACCAAAATAACCCTAACCATAACCCAAACCCAACTAACCATAACCCTAACCCTAACCCTAACCCTAACCCTAACCCTAACCCTAACCCTAACCCTAACCCTAACCCTAACCCTAGCCCAAATAACCCTAACCCTAACCCTAACCCTGACCCTAAACCTAACCCTAAACCAAATAACCCTAACCCTAACCCTAAACCAACTAGCCCTAACACTAACCATAAGCCTAACCTTTACCAAAATAACCCTAACCATAACCCAAACCCAACTAACCCTAACCCTAACCCTAACCCTAACCCTAACCCTAACCCTAACCCTAACCCTAACCCTAACCCTAACCCTAGCCCAAATAACCCTAACCCCAACCCTAACCCTGACCCTAAACCTAACCCTAAACCAAATAACCCTAACCCTAACCCTAAACCAACTAGCCCTAACACTAACCATAAGCCTAACCTTTACCAAAATAACCCTAACCATAACCCTAACCCAACTAACCATAACCCTAACCCTAACCCTAACCCTAACCCTAACCCTAGCCCAAATAACCCTAACCCTAACCCTAACCCTGACCCTAAACCTAACCCTAAACCAAATAACCCTAACCCTAACCCTAAACCAACTAGCCCTAACACTAACCATAAGCCTAACCTTTACCAAAATAACCCTAACCATAACCCAAACCCAACTAACCATAACCCTAACCCTAACCCTAACCCTAACCATAACCCTAACCCTAACCCTAACCCTAGCCCAAATAACCCTAACCCCAACCCTAACCCTGACCCTAAACCTAACCCTAAAACAAATAACCCTAACCCTAACCCTAAACCAACTAGCCCTAACACTAACCATAAGCCTAACCTTTACCAAAATAACCCTAACCATAACCCAAACCCAACTAACCATAACCCTAACCCTAACCCTAACCCTAACCCTAGCCCAAATAACCCTAACCCTAACCCTAACCCTGACCCTAAACCTAACCCTAAACCAAATAACCCTAACCCTAACCCTAAACCAACTAGCCCTAACACTAACCATAAGCCTAACCTTTACCAAAATAACCCTAACCATAACCCTAACCCAACTAACCATAACCCTAACCCTAACCATAACCCTAACCCTAACCCTAGCCCAAATAACCCTAACCCTAACCCTAACCCTGACCCTAAACCTAACCCTAAACCAAATAACCCTAACCCTAACCCTAAACCAACTAGCCCTAACACTAACCATAAGCCTAACCTTTACCAAAATAACCCTAACCATAACCCAAACCCAACTAACCATAACCCTAACCCTAACCCTAACCCTAACCCTGACCCTAGCCCAAATAACCCTAACCCTAACCCTGACCCTAAACCTAACCCTAAACCAAATAACCCTAACCCTAACCCTAAACCAACTAGCCCTAACACTAACCATAAGCCTAACCTTTACCAAAATAACCCTAACCATAACCCTAACCCAACTAACCATAACCCTAACCCTAACCCTAACCCTAACCCTAACCCTAACCCTAACCCTAACCCTAACCCTAACCCTAACCCTAACCCTAGCCCAAATAACCCTAACCCTAACCCTAACCCTGACCCTAAACTTAACCCTAAACCAAATAACCCTAACCCTAACCCTAAACCAACTAGCCCTAACACTAACCATAAGCCTAACCTTTACCAAAATAACCCTAACCATAACCCACACCCAACTAACCATAACACTAACCCTAACCCTAACCCTAACCCTAGCCCAAATAACCCTAACCCTAACCCTAACCCTGACCCTAAACCTAAACCTAAACCAAATAACCCTAACCCTAACCCTAAACCAACTAGCCCTAACACTAACCATAAGCCTAACCTTTACCAAAATAAACCTAACCATTACCCAAACCGAACTAAATATAACCCTAACCCTAACCCTAACCCTAACCCTAGCCCAAATAACCCTAACCCTAACCCTAACCCTGACCCTAAACCTAACCCTAAACCAAATAACCCTAACCCTAACCCTAAACCAACTAGCCCTAACACTAACCATAAGCCTAACCTTTACCAAAATAACCCTAACCATAACCCAAACCCAACTAACCATAAGCCTAACCCTAACCCTAACCCTAACCCTAACCCTAACCCTAACCCTAACCCTAACCCTAACCCTAACCCTAACCCTAGCCCAAATAACCCTAACCCTAACCCTAACCCTGACCCTAAACCTAACCCTAAACCAAATAACCCTAACCCTAACCCTAAACCAACTAGCCCTAACACTAACCATAAGCCTAACCTTTACCAAAATAACCCTAACCATAACCCAAACCCAACTAACCATAACCCTAACCCTAACCCTAACCCTAACCCTAACCCTAACCCTAACCCTAACCCTAACCCTAACCCTAACCCTAGCCCAAATAACCCTAACCCTAACCCTAACCCTGACCCTAAACCTAACCCTAAACCAAATAACCCTAACCCTAACCCTAAACCAACTAGCCCTAACACTAACCATAAGCCTAACCTTTACCAAAATAACCCTAACCATAACCCAAACCCAACTAACCATAACCCTAACCATAACCCTAACCCTAACCCTAACCCTAACCCTAACCCTAACCCTAACCCTAGCCCAAATAACCCTAACCCCAACCCTAATCCTGACCCTAAACCTAACCCTAAACCAAATAACCCTAACCCTAACCCTAAACCAACTAGCCCTAACACTAACCATAAGCCTAACCTTTACCAAAATAACCCTAACCATAACCCTAACCCAACTAACCATAACCCTAACCCTAACCCTAACCCTAACCCTAACCCTAACCCTAACCCTAACCCTAGCCCAAATAACCCTAACCCTAACCCTAACCCTGACCCTAAACCTAACCCTAAACCAAATAACCCTAACCCTAACCCTAAACCAACTAGCCCTAACACTAACCATAAGCCTAACCTTTACCAAAATAACCCTAACCATAACCCAAACCCAACTAACCATAACCCTAACCCTAACCCTAACCCTAACCCTAACCCTAACCCTAACCCTAACCCTAGCCCAAATAACCCTAACCCTAACCCTAACCCTGACCCTAAACCTAACCCTAAACCAAATAACCCTAACCCTAACCCTAAACCAACTAGCCCTAACACTAACCATAAGCCTAACCTTTACCAAAATAACCCTAACCATAACCCAAACCCAACTAACCATAACCCTAACCCTAACCCTAACCCTAACCCTAACCCTAACCCTAACCCTAACCCTAACCCTAGCCCAAATAACCCTAACCCCAACCCTAACCCTGACCCTAAACCTAACCCTAAACCAAATAACCCTAACCCTAACCCTAAACCAACTAGCCCTAACACTAACCATACGCCTAACCTTTACCAAAATAACCCTAACCATAACCCTAACCCAACTAACCATAACCCTAACCCTAACCCTAACCCAAACCCTAGCCCAAATAACCCTAACCCTAACCCTAACCCTGACCCTAAACCTAACCCTAAACCAAATAACCCTAACCCTAACCCTAAACCAACTAGCCCTAACACTAACCATAAGCCTAACCTTTACCAAAATAACCCTAACCATAACCCAAACCCAACTAACCATAACCCTAACCCTAACCCTAACCCTAACCCTAACCCTAACCCTAACCCTAACCCTAGCCCAAATAACCCTAACCCTAACCCTAACCCTGACCCTAAACCTAACCCTAAACCAAATAACCCTAACCCTAACCCTAAACCAACTAGCCCTAACACTAACCATAAGCCTAACTTTTACCAAAATAACCCTAACCATAACCCAAACCCAACTAACCATAACCCTAACCCTAACCCTAACCCTAACCCTAACCCTAACCCTAACCCTAACCCTAACCCTAACCCTAACCCTAGCCCAAATAACCCTAACCCTAACCCTAACCCTAACCCTAACCCTAACCCTAACCCTAACCCTAACCCTAACCCTAACCCTAACCCTAACCCTAACCCTAACCCTAGCCCAAATAACCCTAACCCCAACCCTAACCCTGACCCTAAACCTAACCCTAAACCAAATAACCCTAACCCTAACCCTAAACCAACTAGCCCTAACACTAACCATACGCCTAACCTTTACCAAAATAACCCTAACCATAACCCTAACCCAACTAACCATAACCCTAACCCTAACCCTAACCCAAACCCTAGCCCAAATAACCCTAACCCTAACCCTAACCCTGACCCTAAACCTAACCCTAAACCAAATAACCCTAACCCTAACCCTAAACCAACTAGCCCTAACACTAACCATAAGCCTAACCTTTACCAAAATAACCCTAACCATAACCCAAACCCAACTAACCATAACCCTAACCCTAACCCTAACCCTAACCCTAACCCTAACCCTAACCCTAGCCCAAATAACCCTAACCCTAACCCTAACCCTGACCCTAAACCTAACCCTAAACCAAATAACCCTAACCCTAACCCTAAACCAACTAGCCCTAACACTAACCATAAGCCTAACTTTTACCAAAATAACCCTAACCATAACCCAAACCCAACTAACCATAACCCTAACCCTAACCCTAACCCTAACCCTAACCCTAACCCTAACCCTAACCCTAACCCTAACCCTAACCCTAGCCCAAATAACCCTAACCCTAACCCTAACCCTGACCCTAAACCTAACCCTAAACCAAATAACCCTAACCCTAACCCTAAACCAACTAGCCCTAACACTAACCATAAGCCTAACCTTTACCAAAATAACCCTAACCATAACCCAAACCCAACTAACCCTAACCCTAACCCTAACCCTAACCCTAACCCTAACCCTAACCCTAACCCTAGCCCAAATAACCCTAACCCCAACCCTAACCCTGACCCTAAACCTAACCCTAAACCAAATAACCCTAACCCTAACCCTAAACCAACTAGCCCTAACACTAACCATAAGCCTAACCTTTACCAAAATAACCCTAACCATAACCCTAACCCAACTAACCATAACCCTAACCCTAACCCTAACCCTAACCCTAACCCTAGCCCAAATAACCCTAACCCTAACCCTAACCCTGACCCTAAACCTAACCCTAAACCAAATAACCCTAACCCTAACCCTAAACCAACTAGCCCTAACACTAACCATAAGCCTAACCTTTACCAAAATAACCCTAACCATAACCCAAACCCAACTAACCATAACCCTAACCCTAACCCTAACCCTAACCATAACCCTAACCCTAACCCTAACCCTAGCCCAAATAACCCTAACCCCAACCCTAACCCTGACCCTAAACCTAACCCTAAAACAAATAACCCTAACCCTAACCCTAAACCAACTAGCCCTAACACTAACCATAAGCCTAACCTTTACCAAAATAACCCTAACCATAACCCAAACCCAACTAACCATAACCCTAACCCTAACCCTAACCCTAACCCTAGCCCAAATAACCCTAACCCTAACCCTAACCCTGACCCTAAACCTAACCCTAAACCAAATAACCCTAACCCTAACCCTAAACCAACTAGCCCTAACACTAACCATAAGCCTAACCTTTACCAAAATAACCCTAACCATAACCCTAACCCAATTAACCATAACCCTAACCCTAACCATAACCCTAACCCTAACCCTAGCCCAAATAACCCTAACCCTAACCCTAACCCTGACCCTAAACCTAACCCTAAACCAAATAACCCTAACCCTAACCCTAAACCAACTAGCCCTAACACTAACCATAAGCCTAACCTTTACCAAAATAACCCTAACCATAACCCAAACCCAACTAACCATAACCCTAACCCTAACCCTAACCCTAACCCTGACCCTAGCCCAAATAACCCTAACCCTAACCCTGACCCTAAACCTAACCCTAAACCAAATAACCCTAACCCTAACCCTAAACCAACTAGCCCTAACACTAACCATAAGCCTAACCTTTACCAAAATAACCCTAACCATAACCCTAACCCAACTAACCATAACCCTAACCCTAACCCTAACCCTAACCCTAACCCTAACCCTAACCCTAACCCTAACCCTAACCCTAACCCTAACCCTAGCCCAAATAACCCTAACCCTAACCCTAACCCTGACCCTAAACTTAACCCTAAACCAAATAACCCTAACCCTAACCCTAAACCAACTAGCCCTAACACTAACCATAAGCCTAACCTTTACCAAAATAACCCTAACCATAACCCACACCCAACTAACCATAACACTAACCCTAAACATAACCCTAACCCTAGCCCAAATAACCCTAACCCTAACCCTAACCCTGACCCTAAACCTAAACCTAAACCAAATAACCCTAACCCTAACCCTAAACCAACTAGCCCTAACACTAACCATAAGCCTAACCTTTACCAAAATAAACCTAACCATTACCCAAACCGAACTAAATATAACCCTAACCCTAACCCTAACCCTAACCCTAGCCCAAATAACCCTAACCCTAACCCTAACCCTGACCCTAAACCTAACCCTAAACCAAATAACCCTAACCCTAACCCTAAACCAACTAGCCCTAACACTAACCATAAGCCTAACCTTTACCAAAATAACCCTAACCATAACCCAAACCCAACTAACCATAAGCCTAACCCTAACCCTAACCCTAACCCTAACCCTAACCCTAACCCTAACCCTAACCCTAGCCCAAATAACCCTAACCCTAACCCTAACCCTGACCCTAAACCTAACCCTAAACCAAATAACCCTAACCCTAACCCTAAACCAACTAGCCCTAACACTAACCATAAGCCTAACCTTTACCAAAATAACCCTAACCATAACCCAAACCCAACTAACCATAACCCTAACCCTAACCCTAACCCTAACCCTAACCCTAACCCTAACCCTAACCCTAACCCTAACCCTAGCCCAAATAACCCTAACCCTAACCCTAACCCTGACCCTAAACCTAACCCTAAACCAAATAACCCTAACCCTAACCCTAAACCAACTAGCCCTAACACTAACCATAAGCCTAACCTTTACCAAAATAACCCTAACCATAACCCAAACCCAACTAACCATAACCCTAACCATAACCCTAACCCTAACCCTAACCCTAACCCTAACCCTAACCCTAGCCCAAATAACCCTAACCCCAACCCTAATCCTGACCCTAAACCTAACCCTAAACCAAATAACCCTAACCCTAACCCTAAACCAACTAGCCCTAACACTAACCATAAGCCTAACCTTTACCAAAATAACCCTAACCATAACCCAAACCCAACTAACCATAACCCTAACCCTAACCCTAACCCTAACCCTAGCCCAAATAACCCTAACCCTAACCCTAACCCTGACCCTAAACCTAACCCTAAACCAAATAACCCTAACCCTAACCCTAAACCAACTAGCCCTAACACTAACCATAAGCCTAACCTTTACCAAAATAACCCTAACCATAACCCTAACCCAACTAACCATAACCCTAACCCTAACCCTAACCCTAACCCTAACCCTAACCCTAGCCCAAATAACCCTAACCCTAACCCTAACCCTGACCCTAAACCTAACCCTAAACCAAATAACCCTAACCCTAACCCTAAACCAACTAGCCCTAACACTAACCATAAGCCTAACCTTTACCAAAATAACCCTAACCATAACCCAAACCCAACTAACCATAACCCTAACCCTAACCCTAACCCTAACCCTAACCCTAGCCCAAATAACCCTAACCCTAACCCTGACCCTAAACCTAACCCTAAACCAAATAACCCTAACCCTAACCCTAAACCAACTAGCCCTAACACTAACCATAAGCCCAACCTTTACCAAAATAACCCTAACCATAACCCTAACCCAACTAACCATAACCCTAACCCTAACCCTAACCCTAACCCTAACCCTAACCCTAACCCTAACCCTAACCCTAGCCCAAATAACCCTAACCCTAACCCTAACCCTGACCCTAAACTTAACCCTAAACCAAATAACCCTAACCCTAACCCTAAACCAACTAGCCCTAACACTAACCATAAGCCTAACCTTTACCAAAATAACCCTAACCATAACCCAAACCCAACTAACCATAACCCTAACCCTAACCCTAACCCTAACCCTAACCCTAACCCTAACCCTAACCCTAGCCCAAATAACCCTAACCCTAACCCTAACCCTGACCCTAAACCTAAACCTAAACCAAATAACCCTAACCCTAACCCTAAACCAACTAGCCCTAACACTAACCATAAGCCTAACCTTTACCAAAATAAACCTAACCATTACCCAAACCGAACTAAATATAACCCTAACCCTAACCCTAACCCTAACCCTAGCCCAAATAACCCTAACCCTAACCCTAACCCTGACCCTAAACCTAACCCTAAACCAAATAACCCTAACCCTAACCCTAAACCAACTAGCCCTAACACTAACCATAAGCCTAACCTTTACCAAAATAACCCTAACCATAACCCAAACCCAACTAACCATAACCCTAACCCTAACCCTAACCCTAACCCTAACCCTAGCCCAAATAACCCTAACCCTAAC
>NW_028276417.1:82500-90000 GCF_052056855.1 Sturnus vulgaris
TAACACTAACCATAAGCCTAACCTTTACCAAAATAACCCTAACCATAACCCAAACCCAACTAACCATAACCCTAACCCTAACCCTAACCCTAACCCTAACCCTAGCCCAAATAACCCTAACCCTAACCCTAACCCTGACCCTAAACCTAACCCTAAACCAAATAACCCTAACCCTAACCCTAAACCAACTAGCCCTAACACTAACCATAAGCCTAACCTTTACCAAAATAACCCTAACCATAACCCAAACCCAACTAACCATAACCCTAACCCTAACCCTAACCCTAACCCTAGCCCGAATAACCCTAACCCTAACCCTAACCCTGACCCTAAACCTAACCCTAAACCAAATAACCCTAACCCTAACCCAAAACCAACTAGCCCTAACACTAACCATAAGCCTAACCTTTACCAAAATAACCCTAACCATAACCCAAACCCAACTAACCATAACCCTAACCCTAACCCTAACCCTAACCCTAACCCTAACCCTAACCCTAGCCCAAATAACCCTAACCCTAACCCTAACCCTGACCCTAAACCTAACCCTAAACCAAATAACCCTAACCCTAACCCTAAACCAACTAGCCCTAACACTAACCATAAGCCTAACCTTTACCAAAATAACCCTAACCATAACCCTAACCCAACTAACCATAACCCTAACCCTAACCCTAACCCTAACCCTAGCCCAAATAACCCTAACCCTAACCCTAACCCTGACCCTAAACCTAACCCTAAACCAAATAACCCTAACCCTAACCCTAAACCAACTAGCCCTAACACTAACCATAAGCCTAACCTTTACCAAAATAACCCTAACCATAACCCAAACCCAACTAACCATAACCCTAACCCTAACCATAACCCTAACCCTAACCCTAACCCTAACCCTAACCCTAACCCTAGCCCGAATAACCCTAACCCTAACCCTAACCCTGACCCTAAACCTAACCCTAAACCAAATAACCCTAACCCTAACCCTAAACCAACTAGCCCTAACACTAACCATAAGCCTAACCTTTACCAAAATAACCCTAAACATAACCCAAACCCAACTAACCATAACCCTAACCCTAACCCTAACCCTAACCCTAACCCTAACCATAACCCTAACCCTAGCCCAAATAACCCTAACCCTAACCCTAACCCTGACCCTAAACCTAACCCTAAACCAAATAACCCTAACCCTAACCCTAAACCAACTAGCCCTAACACTAACCATAAGCCTAACCTTTACCAAAATAACCCTAACCATAACCCTAACCCAACTAACCATAACCCTAACCCTAACCCTAACCCTAACCCTAACCCTAACCCTAACCCTAGCCCAAATAACCCTAACCCTAACCCTAACCCTGACCCTAAACCTAACCCTAAACCAAATAACCCTAACCCTAACCCTAAACCAACTAGCCCTAACACTAACCATAAGCCTAACCTTTACCAAAATAAACCTAACCATTACCCAAACCGAACTAAATATAACCCTAACCCTAACCCTAACCCTAACCCTAGCCCAAATAACCCTAACCCTAACCCTAACCCTGACCCTAAACCTAACCCTAAACCAAATAACCCTAACCCTAACCCTAAACCAACTAGCCCTAACACTAACCATAAGCCTAACCTTTACCAAAATAACCCTAACCATAACCCAAACCCAACTAACCATAACCCTAACCCTAACCCTAACCCTAACCCTAACCCTAACCCTAACCCTAACCCTAGCCCAAATAACCCTAACCCTAACCCTAACCCTGACCCTAAACCTAACCCTAAACCAAATAACCCTAACCCTAACCCTAAACCAACTAGCCCTAACACTAACCATAAGCCTAACCTTTACCAAAATAACCCTAACCATAACCCTAACCCAACTAACCATAACCCTAACCCTAACCCTAACCCTAACCCTAACCCTAACCCTAACCCTAACCCTAACCCTAACCCTAACCCTAGCCCAAATAACCCTAACCCTAACCCTAACCCTGACCCTAAACCTAACCCTAAACCAAATAACCCTAACCCTAACCCTAAACCAACTAGCCCTAACACTAACCATAAGCCTAACCTTTACCAAAATAACCCTAACCATAACCCAAACCCAACTAACCATAACCCTAACCCTAACCCTAACCCTAACCCTAACCCTAACCCTAACCCTAGCCCAAATAACCCTAACCCCAACCCTAATCCTGACCCTAAACCTAACCCTAAAACAAATAACCCTAACCCTAACCCTAAACCAACTAGCCCTAACACTAACCATAAGCCTAACCTTTACCAAAATAACCCTAACCATAACCCAAACCCAACTAACCATAACCCTAACCCTAACCCTAACCGTAACCCTAGCCCGAATAACCCTAACCCTAACCCTAACCCTGACCCTAAACCTAACCCTAAACCAAATAACCCTAACCCTAACCCTAAACCAACTAGCCCTAACACTAACCATAAGCCTAACCTTTACCAAAATAACCCTAACCATAACCCAAACCCAACTAACCATAACCCTAACCCTAACCCTAACCCTAACCCTAACCCTAGCCCAAATAACCCTAACCCTAACCCTAACCCTGACCCTAAACCTAACCCTAAACCAAATAACCCTAACCCTAACCCTAAACCAACTAGCCCTAACACTAACCATAAGCCTAACCTTTACCAAAATAACCCTAACCATAACCCAAACCCAATTAACCATAACCCTAACCCTAACCCTAACCCTAACCCTAACCCTAACCCTAACCCTAACCCTAACCCTAACCCTAGCCCAAATAACCCTAACCCTAACCCTAACCCTGACCCTAAACCTAACCCTAAACCAAATAACCCTAACCCTAACCCTAAACCAACTAGCCCTAACACTAACCATAAGCCTAACCTTTACCAAAATAACCCTAACCATAACCCAAACCCAACTAACCATAACCCTAACCCTAACCCTAACCCTAACCCTAACCCTAACCCTAACCCTAACCCTAGCCCAAATAACCCTAACCCCAACCCTAATCCTGACCCTAAACCTAACCCTAAAACAAATAACCCTAACCCTAACCCTAAACCAACTAGCCCTAACACTAACCATAAGCCTAACCTTTACCAAAATAACCCTAACCATAACCCAAACCCAACTAACCATAACCCTAACCCTAACCCTAACCCTAACCCTAGCCCAAATAACCCTAACCCTAACCCTAACCCTGACCCTAAACCTAACCCTAAACCAAATAACCCTAACCCTAACCCTAAACCAACTAGCCCTAACACTAACCATAAGCCTAACCTTTACCAAAATAACCCTAACCATAACCCTAACCCAACTAACCATAACCCTAACCCTAACCCTAACCCTAACCCTAGCCCAAATAACCCTAACCCTAACCCTAACCCTGACCCTAAACCTAACCCTAAACCAAATAACCCTAACCCTAACCCTAAACCAACTAGCCCTAACACTAACCATAAGCCTAACCTTTACCAAAATAACCCTAACCATAACCCAAACCCAACTAACCATAACCCTAACCCTAACCCTAACCCTAACCCTAACCCTAACCCTAGCCCAAATAACCCTAACCCTAACCCTGACCCTAAACCTAACCCTAAACCAAATAACCCTAACCCTAACCCTAAACCAACTAGCCCTAACACTAACCATAAGCCTAACCTTTACCAAAATAACCCTAACCATAACCCTAACCCAACTAACCATAACCCTAACCCTAACCCTAACCCTAACCCTAACCCTAACCCTAACCCTAACCCTAACCCTAACCCTAACCCTAACCCTAACCCTAGCCCAAATAACCCTAACCCTAACCCTAACCCTGACCCTAAACCTAACCCTAAACCAAATAACCCTAACCCTAACCCTAAACCAACTAGCCCTAACACTAACCATAAGCCTAACCTTTACCAAAATAACCCTAACCATAACCCAAACCCAACTAACAATAACCCTAACCCTAACCCTAACCCTAACCCTAACCCTAACCCTAACCCTAGCCCAAATAACCCTAACCCTAACCCTAACCCTGACCCTAAACCTAAACCTAAACCAAATAACCCTAACCCTAACCCTAAACCAACTAGCCCTAACACTAACCATAAGCCTAACCTTTACCAAAATAAACCTAACCATTACCCAAACCGAACTAAATATAACCCTAACCCTAACCCTAACCCTAACCCTAGCCCAAATAACCCTAACCCTAACCCTAACCCTGACCCTAAACCTAACCCTAAACCAAATAACCCTAACCCTAACCCTAAACCAACTAGCCCTAACACTAACCATAAGCCTAACCTTTACCAAAATAACCCTAACCATAACCCAAACCCAACTAACCATAACCCTAACCCTAACCCTAACCCTAACCCTAACCCTAGCCCAAATAACCCTAACCCTAACCCTAACCCTGACCCTAAACCTAACCCTAAACCAAATAACCCTAACCCTAACCCTAAACCAACTAGCCCTAACACTAACCATAAGCCTAACCTTTACCAAAATAACCCTAACCATAACCCAAACCCAACTAACCATAACCCTAACCCTAACCCTAACCCTAACCCTAGCCCGAATAACCCTAACCCTAACCCTAACCCTGACCCTAAACCTAACCCTAAACCAAATAACCCTAACCCTAACCCTAAACCAACTAGCCCTAACACTAACCATAAGCCTAACCTTTACCAAAATAACCCTAACCATAACCCAAACCCAACTAACCATAACCCTAACCCTAACCCTAACCCTAACCCTAACCCTAACCCTAACCCTAGCCCAAATAACCCTAACCCTAACCCTAACCCTGACCCTAAACCTAACCCTAAACCAAATAACCCTAACCCTAACCCTAAACCAACTAGCCCTAACACTAACCATAAGCCTAACCTTTACCAAAATAACCCTAACCATAACCCAAACCCAACTAACCATAACCCTAACCCTAACCCTAACCCTAACCCTAACCCTAACCCTAACCCTAACCCTAACCCTAACCCTAGCCCAAATAACCCTAACCCTAACCCTAACCCTGACCCTAAACCTAACCCTAAACCAAATAACCCTAACCCTAACCCTAAACCAACTAGCCCTAACACTAACCATAAGCCTAACCTTTACCAAAATAACCCTAACCATAACCCAAACCCAACTAACCATAACCCTAACCCTAACCATAACCCTAACCCTAACCCTAACCCTAACCCTAACCCTAACCCTAACCCTAGCCCAAATAACCCTAACCCTAACCCTAACCCTGACCCTAAACCTAACCCTAAACCAAATAACCCTAACCCTAACCCTAAACCAACTAGCCCTAACACTAACCATAAGCCTAACCTTTACCAAAATAACCCTAACCATAACCCAAACCCAACTAACCATAACCCTAACCCTAACCCTAACCCTAACCCTAGCCCAAATAACCCTAACCCTAACCCTAACCCTGACCCTAAACCTAACCCTAAACCAAATAACCCTAACCCTAACCCTAAACCAACTAGCCCTAACACTAACCATAAGCCTAACCTTTACCAAAATAACCCTAACCATAACCCAAACCCAACTAACCATAACCCTAACCCTAACCCTAACCCTAACCCTAGCCCGAATAACCCTAACCCTAACCCTAACCCTGACCCTAAACCTAACCCTAAACCAAATAACCCTAACCCTAACCCTAAACCAACTAGCCCTAACACTAACCATAAGCCTAACCTTTACCAAAATAACCCTAACCATAACCCAAACCCAACTAACCATAACCCTAACCCTAACCCTAACCCTAACCCTAACCCTAGCCCAAATAACCCTAACCCTAACCCTAACCCTGACCCTAAACCTAACCCTAAACCAAATAACCCTAACCCTAACCCTAAACCAACTAGCCCTAACACTAACCATAAGCCTAACCTTTACCAAAATAACCCTAACCATAACCCTAACCCAACTAACCATAACCCTAACCCTAACCCTAACCCTAACCCTAACCCTAACCCTAACCCTAACCCTAGCCCAAATAACCCTAACCCTAACCCTAACCCTGACCCTAAACCTAACCCTAAACCAAATAACCCTAACCCTAACCCTAAACCAACTAGCCCTAACACTAACCATAAGCCTAACCTTTACCAAAATAACCCTAACCATAACCCAAACCCAACTAACCATAACCCTAACCCTAACCATAACCCTAACCCTAACCCTAACCCTAACCCTAACCCTAGCCCAAATAACCCTAACCCTAACCCTAACCCTGACCCTAAACCTAACCCTAAACCAAATAACCCTAACCCTAACCCTAAACCAACTAGCCCTAACACTAACCATAAGCCTAACCTTTACCAAAATAACCCTAACCATAACCCTAACCCAACTAACCATAACCCTAACCCTAACCCTAACCCTAACCCTAACCCTAACCCTAACCCTAACCCTAGCCCGAATAACCCTAACCCTAACCCTAACCCTGACCCTAAACCTAACCCTAAACCAAATAACCCTAACCCTAACCCTAAACCAACTAGCCCTAACACTAACCATAAGCCTAACCTTTACCAAAATAACCCTAACCATAACCCAAACCCAACTAACCATAACCCTAACCCTAACCCTAACCCTAACCCTAACCCTAACCCTAACCCTAACCCTAACCCTAGCCCAATTAACCCTAACCCTAACCCTAACCCTGACCCTAAACCTAACCCTAAACCAAATAACCCTAACCCTAACCCTAAACCAACTAGCCCTAACACTAACCATAAGCCTAACCTTTACCAAAATAACCCTAACCATAACCCTAACCCAACTAACCATAACCCTAACCCTAACCCTAACCCTAACCCTAACCCTAACCCTAACCCTAGCCCAAATAACCCTAACCCTAACCCTAACCCTGACCCTAAACCTAACCCTAAACCAAATAACCCTAACCCTAACCCTAAACCAACTAGCCCTAACACTAACCATAAGCCTAACCTTTACCAAAATAACCCTAACCATAACCCAAACCCAACTAACCATAACCCTAACCCTAACCCTAACCCTAACCCTAACCCTAACCCTAACCCTAACCCTAGCCCAAATAACCCTAACCCTAACCCTAACCCTGACCCTAAACCTAACCCTAAACCAAATAACCCTAACCCTAACCCTAAACCAACTAGCCCTAACACTAACCATAAGCCTAACCTTTACCAAAATAACCCTAACCATAACCCAAACCCAACTAACCATAACCCTAACCCTAACCCTAACCCTAACCCTAACCCTAACCCTAACCCTAACCCTAACCCTAGCCCAAATAACCCTAACCCTAACCCTAACCCTGACCCTAAACCTAACCCTAAACCAAATAACCCTAACCCTAACCCTAAACCAACTAGCCCTAACACTAACCATAAGCCTAACCTTTACCAAAATAACCCTAACCATAACCCAAACCCAACTAACCATAACCCTAACCCTAACCCTAACCCTAACCC
>NW_028276417.1:100000-162500 GCF_052056855.1 Sturnus vulgaris
ACCCTAACCCTAACCCTAACCCTGACCCTAAACCTAACCCTAAACCAAATAACCCTAACCCTAACCCTAAACCAACTAGCCCTAACACTAACCATAAGCCTAACCTTTACCAAAATAACCCTAACCATAACCCTAACCCAACTAACCATAACCCTAACCCTAACCCTAACCCTAACCCTAACCCTAACCCTAACCCTAACCCTAGCCCAAATAACCCTAACCCTAACCCTAACCCTGACCCTAAACCTAACCCTAAACCAAATAACCCTAACCCTAACCCTAAACCAACTAGCCCTAACACTAACCATAAGCCTAACCTTTACCAAAATAACCCTAACCATAACCCAAACCCAACTAACCATAACCCTAACCCTAACCATAACCCTAACCCTAACCCTAACCCTAACCCTAACCCTAACACTAACCCTAACCCTAGCCCAAATAACCCTAACCCTAACCCTAACCCTGACCCTAAACCTAACCCTAAACCAAATAACCCTAACCCTAACCCTAACCCTGACCCTAAACCTAACCCTAAACCAAATAACCCTAACCCTAACCCTAAACCAACTAGCCCTAACACTAACCATAAGCCTAACCTTTACCAAAATAACCCTAACCATAACCCAAACCCAACTAACCATAACCCTAACCCTAACCCTAACCCTAACCCTAACCCTAACCCTAACCCTAGCCCAAATAACCCTAACCTCAACCCTAACCCTGACCCTAAACCTAACCCTAAACCAAATAACCCTAACCCTAACCCTAAACCAACTAGCCCTAACACTAACCATAAGCCTAACCTTTACCAAAATAACCCTAACCATAACCCAAACCCAACTAACCATAACCCTAACCCTAACCCTAACCCTAACCCTAGCCCAAATAACCCTAACCCTAACCCTAACCCTGACCCTAAACCTAACCCTAAACCAAATAACCCTAACCCTAACCCTAAACCAACTAGCCCTAACACTAACCATAAGCCTAACCTTTACCAAAATAACCCTAACCATAACCCTAACCCAACTAACCATAACCCTAACCCTAACCCTAACCCTAACCCTAACCCTAGCCCAAATAACCCTAACCCTAACCCTAACCCTGACCCTAAACCTAACCCTAAACCAAATAACCCTAACCCTAACCCTAAACCAACTAGCCCTAACACTAACCATAAGCCTAACCTTTACCAAAATAACCCTAACCATAACCCAAACCCAACTAACCATAACCCTAACCCTAACCCTAACCCTAACCATAACCCTAACCCTAACCCTAACCCTAGCCCAAATAACCCTAACCCCAACCCTAACCCTGACCCTAAACCTAACCCTAAAACAAATAACCCTAACCCTAACCCTAAACCAACTAGCCCTAACACTAACCATAAGCCTAACCTTTACCAAAATAACCCTAACCATAACCCAAACCCAACTAACCATAACCCTAACCCTAACCCTAACCCTAACCCTAGCCCAAATAACCCTAACCCTAACCCTAACCCTGACCCTAAACCTAACCCTAAACCAAATAACCCTAACCCTAACCCTAAACCAACTAGCCCTAACACTAACCATAAGCCTAACCTTTACCAAAATAACCCTAACCATAACCCAAACCCAACTAACCATAACCCTAACCCCTAACCCTAACCCTAACCCTAGCCCAAATAACCCTAACCCTAACCCTAACCCTGACCCTAAACCTAACCCTAAACCAAATAACCCTAACCCTAAACCAACTAGCCCTAACACTAACCATAAGCCTAACCTTTACCAAAATAACCCTAACCATAACCCAAACCCAACTAACCATAACCCTAACCCTAACCCTAACCCTAACCCTAACCCTAGCCCAAATAACCCTAACCCTAACCCTGACCCTAAACCTAACCCTAAACCAAATAACCCTAACCCTAACCCTAAACCAACTAGCCCTAACACTAACCATAAGCCTAACCTTTACCAAAATAACCCTAACCATAACCCTAACCCAACTAACCATAACCCTAACCCTAACCCTAACCCTAACCCTAACCCTAACCCTAACCCTAACCCTAACCCTAACCCTAGCCCAAATAACCCTAACCCTAACCCTAACCCTGACCCTAAACTTAACCCTAAACCAAATAACCCTAACCCTAACCCTAAACCAACTAGCCCTAACACTAACCATAAGCCTAACCTTTACCAAAATAACCCTAACCATAACCCAAACCCAACTAACCATAACCCTAACCCTAACCATAACCCTAACCCTAACCCTAACCCTAACCCTAACCCTAACCCTAACCCTAGCCCAAATAACCCTAACCCTAACCCTAACCCTGACCCTAAACCTAAACCTAAACCAAATAACCCTAACCCTAACCCTAAACCAACTAGCCCTAACACTAACCATAAGCCTAACCTTTACCAAAATAAACCTAACCATTACCCAAACCGAACTAAATATAACCCTAACCCTAACCCTAACCCTAACCCTAGCCCAAATAACCCTAACCCTAACCCTAACCCTGACCCTAAACCTAACCCTAAACCAAATAACCCTAACCCTAACCCTAAACCAACTAGCCCTAACACTAACCATAAGCCTAACCTTTACCAAAATAACCCTAACCATAACCCAAACCCAACTAACCATAACCCTAACCCTAACCCTAACCCTAACCCTAACCCTAACCCTAACCCCTAACCCTAACCCTAGCCCAAATAACCCTAACCCTAACCCTAACCCTGACCCTAAACCTAACCCTAAACCAAATAACCCTAACCCTAACCCTAAACCAACTAGCCCTAACACTAACCATAAGCCTAACCTTTACCAAAATAACCCTAACCATAACCCAAACCCAACTAACCCTAACCCTAACCCTAACCCTAACCCTAACCCTAACCCTAACCCTAACCCTAACCCTAACCCTAGCCCAAATAACCCTAACCCTAACCCTAACCCTGACCCTAAACCTAACCCTAAACCAAATAACCCTAACCCTAACCCTAAACCAACTAGCCCTAACACTAACCATAAGCCTAACCTTTACCAAAATAAACCTAACCATTACCCAAACCGAACTAAATATACTAACCCTAACCCTAACCCTAACCCTAACCCTAGCCCAAATAACCCTAACCCTAACCCTAACCCTGACCCTAAACCTAACCCTAAACCAAATAACCCTAACCCTAACCCTAAACCAACTAGCCCTAACACTAACCATAAGCCTAACCTTTACCAAAATAACCCTAACCATAACCCAAACCCAACTAACCATAACCCTAACCCTAACCCTAACCCTAACCCTAACCCTAACCCTAACCCTAACCCTAACCCTAACCCTAGCCCAAATAACCCTAACCCTAACCCTAACCCTGACCCTAAACCTAACCCTAAACCAAATAACCCTAACCCTAACCCTAAACCAACTAGCCCTAACACTAACCATAAGCCTAACCTTTACCAAAATAACCCTAACCATAACCCAAACCCAACTAACCATAACCCTAACCCTAACCCTAACCCTAACCCTAACCCTAACCCTAACCCTAACCCTAACCCTAGCCCAAATAACCCTAACCCTAACCCTAACCCTGACCCTAAACCTAACCCTAAACCAAATAACCCTAACCCTAACCCTAAACCAACTAGCCCTAACACTAACCATAAGCCTAACCTTTACCAAAATAACCCTAACCATAACCCAAACCCAACTAACCATAACCCTAACCCTAACCCTAACCCTAACCCTAACCCTAACCCTAGCCCAAATAACCCTAACCCCAACCCTAACCCTGACCCTAAACCTAACCCTAAACCAAATAACCCTAACCCTAACCCTAAACCAACTAGCCCTAACACTAACCATAAGCCTAACCTTTACCAAAATAACCCTAACCATAACCCAAACCCAACTAACCATAACCCTAACCCTAACCCTAACCCTAACCCTAGCCCAAATAACCCTAACCCTAACCCTAACCCTGACCCTAAACCTAACCCTAACCAAATAACCCTAACCCTAACCCTAAACCAACTAGCCCTAACACTAACCATAAGCCTAACCTTTACCAAAATAACCCTAACCATAACCCTAACCCAACTAACCATAACCCTAACCCTAACCCTAACCCTAACCCTAACCCTAGCCCAAATAACCCTAACCCTAACCCTAACCCTGACCCTAAACCTAACCCTAAACCAAATAACCCTAACCCTAACCCTAAACCAACTAGCCCTAACACTAACCATAAGCCTAACCTTTACCAAAATAACCCTAACCATAACCCTAACCAAATAACCATAACCCTAACCTAACCCTAACCCTAACCCTAACCTAACCCTAACCCTAACCCTAACCCTAACCCTAACCCTAGCCCAAATAACCCTAACCCTAACCCTAACCCTGACCCTAAACCTAACCCTAAACCAAATAACCCTAACCCTAACCCTAAACCAACTAGCCCTAACACTAACCATAAGCCTAACCTTTACCAAAATAACCCTAACCATAACCCAAACCCAACTAACCCTAACCCTAACCTACCCTAACCCTAACCCTAACCCTAACCCTAACCCTAACCCTAGCCCAAATAACCCTAACCCTAACCCTAACCCTGACCCTAAACCTAACCTAAACCAAATAACCCTAACCCTAACCCTAAACCAACTAGCCCTAACACTAACCATAAGCCTAACCTTTACCAAAATAACCCTAACCATAACCCTAACCGAACTAACCTACTAACCCTAACCCTAACCCTAACCCTAACCCTAACCCTAGCCCAAATAACCCTAACCCTAACCCTAACCCTGACCCTAAACCTAAACCTAAACCAAATAACCCTAACCCTAACCCTAAACCAACTAGCCCTAACACTAACCATAAGCCTAACCTTTACCAAAATAACCCTAACCATAACCCAAACCCAACTAACCATAACCCTAACCCTAACCCTAACCCTAACCCTAACCCTAGCCCAAATAACCCTAACCCTAACCCTAACCCTGACCCTAAACCTAACCCTAAACCAAATAACCCTAACCCTAACCCTAAACCAACTAGCCCTAACACTAACCATAAGCCTAACCTTTACCAAAATAACCCTAACCATAACCCAAACCCAACTAACCATAACCCTAACCCTAACCCTAACCCTAACCCTAGCCCAAATAACCCTAACCCTAACCCTAACCCTGACCCTAAACCTAACCCTAAACCAAATAACCCTAACCCTAACCCTAAACCAACTAGCCCTAACACTAACCATAAGCCTAACCTTTACCAAAATAACCCTAACCATAACCCAAACCCAACTAACCATAACCCTAACCCTAACCCTAACCCTAACCCTAACCCTAACCCTAGCCCAAATAACCCTAACCCTAACCCTAACCCTGACCCTAAACCTAACCCTAAACCAAATAACCCTAACCCTAACCCTAAACCAACTAGCCCTAACACTAACCATAAGCCTAACCTTTACCAAAATAACCCTAACCATAACCCAAACCCAACTAACCATAACCCTAACCCTAACCCTAACCCTAACCCTAACCCTAACCCTAACCCTAACCCTAGCCCAAATAACCCTAACCCTAACCCTAACCCTGACCCTAAACCTAACCCTAAACCAAATAACCCTAACCCTAACCCTAAACCAACTAGCCCTAACACTAACCATAAGCCTAACCTTTACCAAAATAACCCTAACCATAACCCAAACCCAACTAACCATAACCCTAACCCTAACCCTACCCTAACCCTAACCCTAACCCTAACCCTAACCCTAACCCTAACCCTAGCCCAAATAACCCTAACCCTAACCCTAACCCTGACCCTAAACCTAACCCTAAACCAAATAACCCTAACCCTAACCCTAAACCAACTAGCCCTAACACTAACCATAAGCCTAACCTTTACCAAAATAACCCTAACCATAACCCAAACCCAACTAACCATAACCCTACCCTAACCCTAACCCTAACCCTAACCCTAGCCCAAATAACCCTAACCCTAACCCTAACCCTGACCCTAAACCTAACCCTAAACCAAATAACCCTAACCCTAACCCTAAACCAACTAGCCCTAACACTAACCATAAGCCTAACCTTTACCAAAATAACCCTAACCATAACCCAAACCCAACTAACCATAACCCTAACCCTAACCCTAACCCCTAACCCTAGCCCAAATAACCCTAACCCTAACCCTAACCCTGACCCTAAACCTAACCCTAAACCAAATAACCCTAACCCTAACCCTAAACCAACTAGCCCTAACACTAACCATAAGCCTAACCTTTACCAAAATAACCCTAACCATAACCCAACCCAACTAACCATAACCCTAACCCTAACCCTAACCCTAACCCTAACCCTAACCCTAACCCTAACCCTAACCCTAACCCTAGCCCAAATAACCCTAACCCTAACCCTAACCCTGACCCTAAACCTAACCCTAAACCAAATAACCCTAACCCTAACCCTAAACCAACTAGCCCTAACACTAACCATAAGCCTAACCTTTACCAAAATAACCCTAACCATAACCAAACCCAACTAACCATAACCCTAACCCTAACCATAACCCTAACCCTAACCCTAACCCTAACCCTAACCCTAACCCTAGCCCAAATAACCCTAACCCTAACCCTAACCCTGACCCTAAACCTAACCCTAAACCAAATAACCCTAACCCTAACCCTAAACCAACTAGCCCTAACACTAACCATAAGCCTAACCTTTACCAAAATAACCCTAACCATAACCCAAACCCAACTAACCATACCCACCCTAACCCTAACCCTACCTAACCCTAACCCTAACCCTAACCCTAACCCTAACCCTAGCCCAAATAACCCTAACCCTAACCCTAACCCTGACCCTAAACCTAACCCTAAACCAAATAACCCTAACCCTAACCCTAAACCAACTAGCCCTAACACTAACCATAAGCCTAACCTTTACCAAAATAACCCTAACCATAACCCAAACCCAACTAACCATAACCCTAACCCTAACCCTAACCCTAACCCTAACCCTAGCCCAAATAACCCTAACCCTAACCCTAACCCTGACCCTAAACCTAACCCTAAACCAAATAACCCTAACCCTAACCCTAAACCAACTAGCCCTAACACTAACCATAAGCCTAACCTTTACCAAAATAACCCTAACCATAACCCAAACCCAACTAACCATAACCCTAACCCTAACCCTAACCCTAACCCTAGCCCGAATAACCCTAACCCTAACCCTAACCCTGACCCTAAACCTAACCCTAAACCAAATAACCCTAACCCTAACCCTAAACCAACTAGCCCTAACACTAACCATAAGCCTAACCTTTACCAAAATAACCCTAACCATAACCCTAACCCAACTAACCATAACCCTAACCCTAACCCTAACCCTAACCCTAACCCTAACCCTAACCCTAACCCTAACCCTAACCCTAACCCTAGCCCAAATAACCCTAACCCTAACCCTAACCCTGACCCTAAACCTAACCCTAAACCAAATAACCCTAACCCTAACCCTAAACCAACTAGCCCTAACACTAACCATAAGCCTAACCTTTACCAAAATAACCCTAACCATAACCCAAACCCAACTAACCATAACCCTAACCCTAACCATAACCCTAACCCTAACCCTAACCCTAACCCTAACCCTAACCCTAACCCTAACCCTAGCCCAAATAACCCTAACCCTAACCCTAACCCTGACCCTAAACCTAACCCTAAACCAAATAACCCTAACCCTAACCCTAAACCAACTAGCCCTAACACTAACCATAAGCCTAACCTTTACCAAAATAACCCTAACCATAACCCAAACCCAACTAACCATAACCCTAACCCTAACCCTAACCCTAACCCTAACCCTAACCCTAACCCTAACCCTAACCCTAACCCTAGCCCGAATAACCCTAACCCTAACCCTAACCCTGACCCTAAACCTAACCCTAACCAAATAACCCTAACCCTAACCCTAAACCAACTAGCCCTAACACTAACCATAAGCCTAACCTTTACCAAAATAACCCTAACATAACCCAAACCCAACTAACCATAACCCTAACCCTAACCCTAACCCTAACCCTAACCCTAACCCTAACCTAACCCTAACCTAGCCCAAATAACCCTCCCTAACCCTGACCCTAAACCTAACCCTAAACCAAATAACCCTAACCCTAACCCTAAACCAACTAGCCCTAACACTAACCATAAGCCTAACCTTTACCAAAATAACCCTAACCATAACCCTAACCCAACTAACCATAACCCTAACCCTAACCCTAACCCTAACCCTAACCCTAACCCTAACCCTAGCCCAAATAACCCTAACCCTAACCCTAACCCTGACCCTAAACCTAACCCTAAACCAAATAACCCTAACCCTAACCCTAAACCAACTAGCCCTAACACTAACCATAAGCCTAACCTTTACCAAAATAACCCTAACCATAACCCAAACCCAACTAACCATAACCCTAACCCTAACCCTAACCCTAACCCTAACCCTAACCCTAACCCTAACCCTAACCCTAGCCCAAATAACCCTAACCCTAACCCTAACCCTGACCCTAAACCTAACCCTAAACCAAATAACCCTAACCCTAACCCTAAACCAACTAGCCCTAACACTAACCATAAGCCTAACCTTTACCAAAATAACCCTAACCATAACCCAAACCCAACTAACCATAACCCTAACCCTAACCCTAACCCTAACCCTAACCCTAACCCTAACCCTAACCCTAACCCTAGCCCAAATAACCCTAACCCCAACCCTAACCCTGACCCTAAACCTAACCCTAAAACAAATAACCCTAACCCTAACCCTAAACCAACTAGCCCTAACACTAACCATAAGCCTAACCTTTACCAAAATAACCCTAACCATAACCCAAACCCAACTAACCATAACCCTAACCCTAACCCTAACCCAAACCCTAGCCCAAATAAACCTAACCCTAACCCTAACCCTGACCCTAAACCTAACCCTAAACCAAATAACCCTAACCCTAACCCTAAACCAACTAGCCCTAACACTAACCATAAGCCTAACCTTTACCAAAATAACCCTAACCATAACCCAAACCCAACTAACCATAACCCTAACCCTAACCCTAACCCTAACCCTAACCCTAACCCTAACCCTAACCCTAACCCTAACCCTAACCCTAACCCTAGCCCAAATAACCCTAACCCTAACCCTAACCCTGACCCTAAACCTAACCCTAAACCAAATAACCCTAACCCTAACCCTAAACCAACTAGCCCTAACACTAACCATAAGCCTAACCTTTACCAAAATAACCCTAACCATAACCCAAACCCAACTAACCATAACCCTAACCCTAACCCTAACCCTAACCCTAACCCTAACCCTAACCCTAACCCTAGCCCAAATAACCCTAACCCTAACCCTGACCCTAAACCTAACCCTAAACCAAATAACCCTAACCCTAACCCTAAACCAACTAGCCCTAACACTAACCATAAGCCTAACCTTTACCAAAATAACCCTAACCATAACCCAAACCCAACTAACCCTAACCCTAACCCTAACCCTAACCCTAACCCTAACCCTAACCCTAACCCTAGCCCAAATAACCCTAACCCCAACCCTAACCCTGACCCTAAACCTAACCCTAAAACAAATAACCCTAACCCTAACCCTAAACCAACTAGCCCTAACACTAACCATAAGCCTAACCTTTACCAAAATAACCCTAACCATAACCCAAACCCAACTAACCATAACCCTAACCCTAACCCTAACCCTAACCCTAGCCCAAATAACCCTAACCCTAACCCTAACCCTGACCCTAAACCTAACCCTAAACCAAATAACCCTAACCCTAACCCTAAACCAACTAGCCCTAACACTAACCATAAGCCTAACCTTTACCAAAATAACCCTAACCATAACCCTAACCCAACTAACCATAACCCTAACCCTAACCCTAACCCTAACCCTAACCCTAGCCCAAATAACCCTAACCCTAACCCTAACCCTGACCCTAAACCTAACCCTAAACCAAATAACCCTAACCCTAACCCTAAACCAACTAGCCCTAACACTAACCATAAGCCTAACCTTTACCAAAATAACCCTAACCATAACCCAAACCCAACTAACCATAACCCTAACCCTAACCCTAACCCTAACCATAACCCTAACCCTAACCCTAACCCTAGCCCAAATAACCCTAACCCCAACCCTAACCCTGACCCTAAACCTAACCCTAAAACAAATAACCCTAACCCTAACCCTAAACCAACTAGCCCTAACACTAACCATAAGCCTAACCTTTACCAAAATAACCCTAACCATAACCCAAACCCAACTAACCATAACCCTAACCCTAACCCTAACCCTAACCCTAGCCCAAATAACCCTAACCCTAACCCTAACCCTGACCCTAAACCTAACCCTAAACCAAATAACCCTAACCCTAACCCTAAACCAACTAGCCCTAACACTAACCATAAGCCTAACCTTTACCAAAATAACCCTAACCATAACCCTAACCCAACTAACCATAACCCTAACCCTAACCCTAACCCTAACCCTAACCCTAGCCCAAATAACCCTAACCCTAACCCTAACCCTGACCCTAAACCTAACCCTAAACCAAATAACCCTAACCCTAACCCTAAACCAACTAGCCCTAACACTAACCATAAGCCTAACCTTTACCAAAATAACCCTAACCATAACCCAAACCCAACTAACCATAACCCTAACCCTAACCCTAACCCTAACCCTAACCCTAGCCCAAATAACCCTAACCCTACCTAACCCTGACCCTAAACCTAACCCTAAACCAAATAACCCTAACCCTAACCCTAAACCAACTAGCCCTAACACTAACCATAAGCCTAACCTTTACCAAAATAACCCTAACCATAACCCTAACCCAACTAACCATAACCCTAACCCTAACCCTAACCCTAACCCTAACCCTAACCCTAACCCTAACCCTAACCCTAACCCTAACCCTAGCCCAAATAACCCTAACCCTAACCCTAACCCTGACCCTAAACTTAACCCTAAACCAAATAACCCTAACCCTAACCCTAAACCAACTAGCCCTAACACTAACCATAAGCCTAACCTTTACCAAAATAACCCTAACCATAACCCAAACCCAACTAACCATAACACTAACCCTAACCCTAACCCTAACCCTAACCCTAGCCCAAATAACCCTAACCCTAACCCTAACCCTGACCCTAAACCTAAACCTAAACCAAATAACCCTAACCCTAACCCTAAACCAACTAGCCCTAACACTAACCATAAGCCTAACCTTTACCAAAATAAACCTAACCATTACCCAAACCGAACTAAATATAACCCTAACCCTAACCCTAACCCTAACCCTAGCCCAAATAACCCTAACCCTAACCCTAACCCTGACCCTAAACCTAACCCTAAACCAAATAACCCTAACCCTAACCCTAAACCAACTAGCCCTAACACTAACCATAAGCCTAACCTTTACCAAAATAACCCTAACCATAACCCAAACCCAACTAACCATAACCCTAACCCTAACCCTAACCCTAACCCTAACCCTAACCCTAACCCTAACCCTAACCCTAACCCTAGCCCAAATAACCCTAACCCTAACCCTAACCCTGACCCTAAACCTAACCCTAAACCAAATAACCCTAACCCTAACCCTAAACCAACTAGCCCTAACACTAACCATAAGCCTAACCTTTACCAAAATAACCCTAACCATAACCCAAACCGAACTAAATATAACCCTAACCCTAACCCTAACCCTAACCCTAACCCTAACCCTAACCCTAACCCTAACCCTAGCCCAAATAACCCTAACCCTAACCCTAACCCTGACCCTAAACCTAACCCTAAACCAAATAACCCTAACCCTAACCCTAAACCAACTAGCCCTAACACTAACCATAAGCCTAACCTTTACCAAAATAACCCTAACCATAACCCAAACCCAACTAACCATAACCCTAACCATAACCCTAACCCTAACCCTAACCCTAACCCTAGCCCAAATAACCCTAACCCCAACCCTAATCCTGACCCTAAACCTAACCCTAAAACAAATAACCCTAACCCTAACCCTAAACCAACTAGCCCTAACACTAACCATAAGCCTAACCTTTACCAAAATAACCCTAACCATAACCCAAACCCAACTAACCCTAACCCTAACCCTAACCCTAACCCTAACCCTAGCCCAAATAACCCTAACCCTAACCCTAACCCTGACCCTAAACCTAACCCTAAACCAAATAACCCTAACCCTAACCCTAAACCAACTAGCCCTAACACTAACCATAAGCCTAACCTTTACCAAAATAACCCTAACCATAACCCAAACCCAACTAACCATAACCCTAACCCTAACCCTAACCCTAACCCTAACCCTAGCCCAAATAACCCTAACCCTAACCCTGACCCTAAACCTAACCCTAAACCAAATAACCCTAACCCTAACCCTAAACCAACTAGCCCTAACACTAACCATAAGCCTAACCTTTACCAAAATAACCCTAACCATAACCCTAACCCAACTAACCATAACCCTAACCCTAACCCTAACCCTAACCCTAACCCTAACCCTAACCCTAACCCTAACCCTAACCCTAACCCTGACCCTAAACCTAACCCTAAACCAAATAACCCTAACCCTAACCCTAAACCAACTAGCCCTAACACTAACCATAAGCCTAACCTTTACCAAAATAACCCTAACCATAACCCAAACCCAACTAACCATAACCCTAACCCTAACCCTAACCCTAACCCTAACCCTAACCCTAACCCTAACCCTAACCCTAACCCTAACCCTAGCCCAAATAACCCTAACCCCAACCCTAACCCTGACCCTAAACCTAACCCTAAAACAAATAACCCTAACCCTAACCCTAAACCAACTAGCCCTAACACTAACCATAAGCCTAACCTTTACCAAAATAACCCTAACCATAACCCAAACCCAACTAACCATAACCCTAACCCTAACCCTAACCCAAACCCTAGCCCAAATAACCCTAACCCCAACCCTAACCCTGACCCTAAACCTAACCCTAAACCAAATAACCCTAACCCTAACCCTAAACCAACTAGCCCTAACACTAACCATAAGCCTAACCTTTACCAAAATAACCCTAACCATAACCCAAACCCAACTAACCATAACCCTAACCCTAACCCTAACCCTAACCCTAACCCTAACCCTAACCCTAACCCTAACCCTAACCCTAACCCTAACCCTAACCCTAGCCCAAATAACCCTAACCCTAACCCTAACCCTGACCCTAAACCTAACCCTAAACCAAATAACCCTAACCCTAACCCTAAACCAACTAGCCCTAACACTAACCATAAGCCTAACCTTTACCAAAATAACCCTAACCATAACCCAAACCCAACTAACCATAACCCTAACCCTAACCCTAACCCTAACCCTAACCCTAACCCTAACCCTAACCCTAACCCTAACCCTAGCCCAAATAACCCTAACCCTAACCCTAACCCTGACCCTAAACCTAACCCTAAACCAAATAACCCTAACCCTAACCCTAAACCAACTAGCCCTAACACTAACCATAAGCCTAACCTTTACCAAAATAACCCTAACCATAACCCAAACCCAACTAACCCTAACCCTAACCCTAACCCTAACCCTAACCCTAACCCTAACCCTAACCCTAGCCCAAATAACCCTAACCCCAACCCTAACCCTGACCCTAAACCTAACCCTAAAACAAATAACCCTAACCCTAACCCTAAACCAACTAGCCCTAACACTAACCATAAGCCTAACCTTTACCAAAATAACCCTAACCATAACCCAAACCCAACTAACCATAACCCTAACCCTAACCCTAACCCTAACCCTAGCCCAAATAACCCTAACCCTAACCCTAACCCTGACCCTAAACCTAACCCTAAACCAAATAACCCTAACCCTAACCCTAAACCAACTAGCCCTAACACTAACCATAAGCCTAACCTTTACCAAAATAACCCTAACCATAACCCTAACCCAACTAACCATAACCCTAACCCTAACCCTAACCCTAACCCTAACCCTAGCCCAAATAACCCTAACCCTAACCCTAACCCTGACCCTAAACCTAACCCTAAACCAAATAACCCTAACCCTAACCCTAAACCAACTAGCCCTAACACTAACCATAAGCCTAACCTTTACCAAAATAACCCTAACCATAACCCAAACCCAACTAACCATAACCCTAACCCTAACCCTAACCCTAACCATAACCCTAACCCTAACCCTAACCCTAGCCCAAATAACCCTAACCCCAACCCTAACCCTGACCCTAAACCTAACCCTAAAACAAATAACCCTAACCCTAACCCTAAACCAACTAGCCCTAACACTAACCATAAGCCTAACCTTTACCAAAATAACCCTAACCATAACCCAAACCCAACTAACCATAACCCTAACCCTAACCCTAACCCTAACCCTAGCCCAAATAACCCTAACCCTAACCCTAACCCTGACCCTAAACCTAACCCTAAACCAAATAACCCTAACCCTAACCCTAAACCAACTAGCCCTAACACTAACCATAAGCCTAACCTTTACCAAAATAACCCTAACCATAACCCTAACCCAACTAACCATAACCCTAACCCTAACCCTAACCCTAACCCTAACCCTAGCCCAAATAACCCTAACCCTAACCCTAACCCTGACCCTAAACCTAACCCTAAACCAAATAACCCTAACCCTAACCCTAAACCAACTAGCCCTAACACTAACCATAAGCCTAACCTTTACCAAAATAACCCTAACCATAACCCAAACCCAACTAACCATAACCCTAACCCTAACCCTAACCCTAACCCTAACCCTAGCCCAAATAACCCTAACCCTAACCCTGACCCTAAACCTAACCCTAAACCAAATAACCCTAACCCTAACCCTAAACCAACTAGCCCTAACACTAACCATAAGCCTAACCTTTACCAAAATAACCCTAACCATAACCCTAACCCAACTAACCATAACCCTAACCCTAACCCTAACCCTAACCCTAACCCTAACCCTAACCCTAACCCTAACCCTAACCCTAACCCTAACCCTAGCCCAAATAACCCTAACCCTAACCCTAACCCTGACCCTAAACTTAACCCTAAACCAAATAACCCTAACCCTAACCCTAAACCAACTAGCCCTAACACTAACCATAAGCCTAACCTTTACCAAAATAACCCTAACCATAACCCAAACCCAACTAACCATAACACTAACCCTAACCCTAACCCTAACCCTAACCCTAGCCCAAATAACCCTAACCCTAACCCTAACCCTGACCCTAAACCTAAACCTAAACCAAATAACCCTAACCCTAACCCTAAACCAACTAGCCCTAACACTAACCATAAGCCTAACCTTTACCAAAATAAACCTAACCATTACCCAAACCGAACTAAATATAACCCTAACCCTAACCCTAACCCTAACCCTAGCCCAAATAACCCTAACCCTAACCCTAACCCTGACCCTAAACCTAACCCTAAACCAAATAACCCTAACCCTAACCCTAAACCAACTAGCCCTAACACTAACCATAAGCCTAACCTTTACCAAAATAACCCTAACCATAACCCAAACCCAACTAACCATAACCCTAACCCTAACCCTAACCCTAACCCTAACCCTAACCCTAACCCTAACCCTAACCCTAACCCTAACCCTAGCCCAAATAACCTTAACCCTAACCCTAACCCTGACCCTAAACCTAACCCTAAACCAAATAACCCTAACCCTAACCCTAAACCAACTAGCCCTAACACTAACCATAAGCCTAACCTTTACCAAAATAACCCTAACCATAACCCAAACCCAACTAACCATAACCCTAACCCTAACCCTAACCCTAACCCTAACCCTAACCCTAACCCTAACCCTAACCCTAACCCTAACCCTAGCCCAAATAACCCTAACCCTAACCCTAACCCTGACCCTAAACCTAACCCTAAACCAAATAACCCTAACCCTAACCCTAAACCAACTAGCCCTAACACTAACCATAAGCCTAACCTTTACCAAAATAACCCTAACCATAACCCAAACCCAACTAACCATAACCCTAACCATAACCCTAACCCTAACCCTAACCCTAACCCTAGCCCAAATAACCCTAACCCCAACCCTAATCCTGACCCTAAACCTAACCCTAAAACAAATAACCCTAACCCTAACCCTAAACCAACTAGCCCTAACACTAACCATAAGCCTAACCTTTACCAAAATAACCCTAACCATAACCCAAACCCAACTAACCCTAACCCTAACCCTAACCCAAACCCTAACCCTAGCCCAAATAACCCTAACCCTAACCCTAACCCTGACCCTAAACCTAACCCTAAACCAAATAACCCTAACCCTAACCCTAAACCAACTAGCCCTAACACTAACCATAAGCCTAACCTTTACCAAAATAACCCTAACCATAACCCTAACCCAACTAACCATAACCCTAACCCTAACCCTAACCCTAACCCTAACCCTAGCCCAAATAACCCTAACCCTAACCCTGACCCTAAACCTAACCCTAAACCAAATAACCCTAACCCTAACCCTAAACCAACTAGCCCTAACACTAACCATAAGCCTAACCTTTACCAAAATAACCCTAACCATAACCCTAACCCAACTAACCATAACCCTAACCCTAACCCTAACCCTAACCCTAACCCTAACCCTAACCCTAACCCTAACCCTAACCCTAACCCTAACCCTAGCCCAAATAACCCTAACCCTAACCCTAACCCTGACCCTAAACTTAACCCTAAACCAAATAACCCTAACCCTAACCCTAAACCAACTAGCCCTAACACTAACCATAAGCCTAACCTTTACCAAAATAACCCTAACCATAACCCAAACCCAACTAACCATAACCCTAACCCTAACCCTAACCCTAACCCTAACCCTAACCCTAACCCTAACCCTAACCCTAGCCCAAATAACCCTAACCCTAACCCTAACCCTGACCCTAAACCTAACCCTAAACCAAATAACCCTAACCCTAACCCTAAACCAACTAGCCCTAACACTAACCATAAGCCTAACCTTTACCAAAATAACCCTAACCATAACCCAAACCCAACTAACCATAACCCTAACCCTAACCCTAACCCTAACCCTAACCCTAGCCCAAATAACCCTAACCCTAACCCTAACCCTGACCCTAAACCTAACCCTAAACCAAATAACCCTAACCCTAACCCTAAACCAACTAGCCCTAACACTAACCATAAGCCTAACCTTTACCAAAATAACCCTAACCATAACCCAAACCCAACTAACCATAACCCTAACCCTAACCCTAACCCTAACCCTAGCCCGAATAACCCTAACCCTAACCCTAACCCTGACCCTAAACCTAACCCTAAACCAAATAACCCTAACCCTAACCCTAAACCAACTAGCCCTAACACTAACCATAAGCCTAACCTTTACCAAAATAACCCTAACCATAACCCAAACCCAACTAACCATAACCCTAACCCTAACCCTAACCCTAACCCTAACCCTAACCCTAACCCTAACCCTAGCCCAAATAACCCTAACCCTAACCCTAACCCTGACCCTAAACCTAACCCTAAACCAAATAACCCTAACCCTAACCCTAAACCAACTAGCCCTAACACTAACCATAAGCCTAACCTTTACCAAAATAACCCTAACCATAACCCTAACCCAACTAACCATAACCCTAACCCTAACCCTAACCCTAACCCTAACCCTAACCCTAACCCTAACCCTAGCCCAAATAACCCTAACCCTAACCCTAACCCTGACCCTAAACCTAACCCTAAACCAAATAACCCTAACCCTAACCCTAAACCAACTAGCCCTAACACTAACCATAAGCCTAACCTTTACCAAAATAACCCTAACCATAACCCAAACCCAACTAACCATAACCCTAACCCTAACCATAACCCTAACCCTAACCCTAACCCTAACCCTAACCCTAACCCTAGCCCAAATAACCCTAACCCTAACCCTAACCCTGACCCTAAACCTAACCCTAAACCAAATAACCCTAACCCTAACCCTAAACCAACTAGCCCTAACACTAACCATAAGCCTAACCTTTACCAAAATAACCCTAACCATAACCCAAACCCAACTAACCATAACCCTAACCCTAACCCTAACCCTAACCCTAACCCTAGCCCAAATAACCCTAACCCTAACCCTAACCCTGACCCTAAACCTAACCCTAAACCAAATAACCCTAACCCTAACCCTAAACCAACTAGCCCTAACACTAACCATAAGCCTAACCTTTACCAAAATAACCCTAACCATAACCCAAACCCAACTAACCATAACCCTAACCCTAACCCTAACCCTAACCCTAACCCTAACCCTAGCCCAAATAACCCTAACCCTAACCCTAACCCTGACCCTAAACCTAACCCTAAACCAAATAACCCTAACCCTAACCCTAAACCAACTAGCCCTAACACTAACCATAAGCCTAACCTTTACCAAAATAACCCTAACCATAACCCAAACCCAACTAACCCTAACCCTAACCCTAACCCTTACCCTAACCCTAACCCTAACCCTAACCCTAGCCCAAATAACCCTAACCCTAACCCTAACCCTGACCCTAAACCTAACCCTAAACCAAATAACCCTAACCCTAACCCTAAACCAACTAGCCCTAACACTAACCATAAGCCTAACCTTTACCAAAATAACCCTAACCATAACCCTAACCCAACTAACCATAACCCTAACCCTAACCCTAACCCTAACCCTAACCCTAACCCTAACCCTAACCCTAGCCCAAATAACCCTAAACCTGACCCTAACCCTGACCCTAAACCTAACCCTAAACCAAATAACCCTAACCCTAACCCTAAACCAACTAGCCCTAACACTAACCATAAGCCTAACCTTTACCAAAATAACCCTAACCATAACCCAAACCCAACTAACCATAACCCTAACCCTAACCATAACCCTAACCCTAACCCTAACCCTAACCCTAACCCTAACCCTAGCCCAAATAACCCTAACCCTAACCCTAACCCTGACCCTAAACCTAACCCTAAACCAAATAACCCTAACCCTAACCCTAAACCAACTAGCCCTAACACTAACCATAAGCCTAACCTTTACCAAAATAACCCTAACCATAACCCAAACCCAACTAACCATAACCCTAACCCTAACCCTAACCCTAACCCTAACCCTAACCCTAACCCTAACCCTAGCCCGAATAACCCTAACCCTAACCCTAACCCTGACCCTAAACCTAACCCTAAACCAAATAACCCTAACCCTAACCCTAAACCAACTAGCCCTAACACTAACCATAAGCCTAACCTTTACCAAAATAACCCTAAACATAACCCAAACCCAACTAACCATAACCCTAACCCTAACCCTAACCCTAACCCTAACCCTAACCCTAACCCTAACCCTAACCATAACCCTAACCCTAGCCCAAATAACCCTAACCCTAACCCTAACCCTGACCCTAAACCTAACCCTAAACCAAATAACCCTAACCCTAACCCTAAACCAACTAGCCCTAACACTAACCATAAGCCTAACCTTTACCAAAATAACCCTAACCATAACCCTAACCCAACTAACCATAACCCTAACCCTAACCCTAACCCTAACCCTAACCCTAACCCTAACCCTAACCCTAGCCCAAATAACCCTAACCCTAACCCTAACCCTGACCCTAAACCTAACCCTAAACCAAATAACCCTAACCCTAACCCTAAACCAACTAGCCCTAACACTAACCATAAGCCTAACCTTTACCAAAATAACCCTAACCATAACCCAAACCCAACTAACCATAACCCTAACCCTAACCCTAACCCTAACCCTAACCCTAACCCTAACCCTAACCCTAGCCCAAATAACCCTAACCCTAACCCTAACCCTGACCCTAAACCTAACCCTAAACCAAATAACCCTAACCCTAACCCTAAACCAACTAGCCCTAACACTAACCATAAGCCTAACCTTTACCAAAATAAACCTAACCATTACCCAAACCGAACTAAATATAACCCTAACCCTAACCCTAACCCTAACCCTAGCCCAAATAACCCTAACCCTAACCCTAACCCTGACCCTAAACCTAACCCTAAACCAAATAACCCTAACCCTAACCCTAAACCAACTAGCCCTAACACTAACCATAAACCTAACCTTTACCAAAATAACCCTAACCATAACCCAAACCCAACTAACCATAACCCTAACCCTAACCCTAACCCTAACCCTAACCCTAACCCTAACCCTAACCCTAACCCTAACCCTAGCCCAAATAACCCTAACCCTAACCCTAACCCTGACCCTAAACCTAACCCTAAACCAAATAACCCTAACCCTAACCCTAAACCAACTAGCCCTAACACTAACCATAACCCTAACCTTTACCAAAATAACCCTAACCATAACCCAAACCCAACTAACCATAACCCTAACCCTAACCCTAACCCTAACCCTAACCCTAACCCTAACCCTAGCCCAAATAACCCTAACCCTAACCCTAACCCTGACCCTAAACCTAACCCTAAACCAAATAACCCTAACCCTAACCCTAAACCAACTAGCCCTAACACTAACCATAAGCCTAACCTTTACCAAAATAACCCTAACCATAACCCAAACCCAACTAACCATAACCCTAACCCTAACCCTAACCCTAACCCTAACCCTAACCCTAGCCCAAATAACCCTAACCCCAACCCTAATCCTGACCCTAAACCTAACCCTAAAACAAATAACCCTAACCCTAACCCTAAACCAACTAGCCCTAACACTAACCATAAGCCTAACCTTTACCAAAATAACCCTAACCATAACCCAAACCCAACTAACCATAACCCTAACCCTAACCCTAACCCTAGCCCAAATAACCCTAACCCTAACCCTAACCCTGACCCTAAACCTAACCCTAAACCAAATAACCCTAACCCTAACCCTAAACCAACTAGCCCTAACACTAACCATAAGCCTAACCTTTACCAAAATAACCCTAACCATAACCCTAACCCAACTAACCATAACCCTAACCCTAACCCTAACCCTAACCCTAGCCCAAATAACCCTAACCCTAACCCTAACCCTGACCCTAAACCTAACCCTAAACCAAATAACCCTAACCCTAACCCTAAACCAACTAGCCCTAACACTAACCATAAGCCTAACCTTTACCAAAATAACCCTAACCATAACCCAAACCCAACTAACCATAACCCTAACCCTAACCCTAACCCTAACCATAACCCTAACCCTAACCCTAACCCTAGCCCAAATAACCCTAACCCCAACCCTAACCCTGACCCTAAACCTAACCCTAAAACAAATAACCCTAACCCTAACCCTAAACCAACTAGCCCTAACACTAACCATAAGCCTAACCTTTACCAAAATAACCCTAACCATAACCCAAACCCAACTAACCATAACCCTAACCCTAACCCTAACCCTAACCCTAGCCCAAATAACCCTAACCCTAACCCTAACCCTGACCCTAAACCTAACCCTAAACCAAATAACCCTAACCCTAACCCTAAACCAACTAGCCCTAACACTAACCATAAGCCTAACCTTTACCAAAATAACCCTAACCATAACCCTAACCCAACTAACCATAACCCTAACCCTAACCCTAACCCTAACCCTAACCCTAGCCCAAATAACCCTAACCCTAACCCTAACCCTGACCCTAAACCTAACCCTAAACCAAATAACCCTAACCCTAACCCTAAACCAACTAGCCCTAACACTAACCATAAGCCTAACCTTTACCAAAATAACCCTAACCATAACCCAAACCCAACTAACCATAACCCTAACCCTAACCCTAACCCTAACCCTAACCCTAGCCCAAATAACCCTAACCCTAACCCTGACCCTAAACCTAACCCTAAACCAAATAACCCTAACCCTAACCCTAAACCAACTAGCCCTAACACTAACCATAAGCCTAACCTTTACCAAAATAACCCTAACCATAACCCTAACCCAACTAACCATAACCCTAACCCTAACCCTAACCCTAACCCTAACCCTAACCCTAACCCTAACCCTAACCCTAACCCTAACCCTAACCCTAACCCTAGCCCAAATAACCCTAACCCTAACCCTAACCCTGACCCTAAACTTAACCCTAAACCAAATAACCCTAACCCTAACCCTAAACCAACTAGCCCTAACACTAACCATAAGCCTAACCTTTACCAAAATAACCCTAACCATAACCCAAACCCAACTAACCATAACACTAACCCTAACCCTAACCCTAACCCTAACCCTAGCCCAAATAACCCTAACCCTAACCCTAACCCTGACCCTAAACCTAAACCTAAACCAAATAACCCTAACCCTAACCCTAAACCAACTAGCCCTAACACTAACCATAAGCCTAACCTTTACCAAAATAAACCTAACCATTACCCAAACCGAACTAAATATAACCCTAACCCTAACCCTAACCCTAACCCTAGCCCAAATAACCCTAACCCTAACCCTAACCCTGACCCTAAACCTAACCCTAAACCAAATAACCCTAACCCTAACCCTAAACCAACTAGCCCTAACACTAACCATAAGCCTAACCTTTACCAAAATAACCCTAACCATAACCCAAACCCAACTAACCATAACCCTAACCCTAACCCTAACCCTAACCCTAACCCTAACCCTAACCCTAACCCTAGCTCAAATAACCCTAACCCTAACCCTAACCCTGACCCTAAACCTAACCCTAAACCAAATAACCCTAACCCTAACCCTAAACCAACTAGCCCTAACACTAACCATAAGCCTAACCTTTACCAAAATAACCCTAACCATAACCCAAACCCAACTAACCATAACCCTAACCCTAACCCTAACCCTAACCCTAACCCTAACCCTAACCCTAACCCTAACCCTAACCCTAACCCTAACCCTAGCCCAAATAACCCTAACCCTAACCCTAACCCTGACCCTAAACCTAACCCTAAACCAAATAACCCTAACCCTAACCCTAAACCAACTAGCCCTAACACTAACCATAAGCCTAACCTTTACCAAAATAACCCTAACCATAACCCAAACCCAACTAACCATAACCCTAACCATAACCCTAACCCTAACCCTAACCCTAACCCTAGCCCAAATAACCCTAACCCCAACCCTAATCCTGACCCTAAACCTAACCCTAAAACAAATAACCCTAACCCTAACCCTAAACCAACTAGCCCTAACACTAACCATAAGCCTAACCTTTACCAAAATAACCCTAACCATAACCCAAACCCAACTAACCCTAACCCTAACCCTAACCCTAACCCTAACCCTAGCCCAAATAACCCTAACCCTAACCCTGACCCTAAACCTAACCCTAAACCAAATAACCCTAACCCTAACCCTAAACCAACTAGCCCTAACACTAACCATAAGCCTAACCTTTACCAAAATAACCCTAACCATAACCCAAACCCAACTAACCATAACCCTAACCCTAACCCTAACGCTAACCCTAACCCTAGCCCAAATAACCCTAACCCTAACCCTGACCCTAAACCTAACCCTAAACCAAATAACCCTAACCCTAACCCTAAACCAACTAGCCCTAACACTAACCATAAGCCTAACCTTTACCAAAATAACCCTAACCATAATCCTAACCCAACTAACCATAACCCTAACCCTAACCCTAACCCTAACCCTAACCCTAACCCTAACCCTAACCCTAACCCTAACCCTAGCCCAAATAACCCTAACCCTAACCCTAACCCTGACCCTAAACTTAACCCTAAACCAAATAACCCTAACCCTAACCCTAAACCAACTAGCCCTAACACTAACCATAAGCCTAACCTTTACCAAAATAACCCTAACCATAACCCAAACCCAACTAACCATAACCCTAACCCTAACCATAACCCTAACCCTAACCCTAACCCAACCCTAACCCTAACCCTAACCCTAGCCCAAATAACCCTAACCCTAACCCTAACCCTGACCCTAAACCTAAACCTAAACCAAATAACCCTAACCCTAACCCTAAACCAACTAGCCCTAACACTAACCATAAGCCTAACCTTTACCAAAATAAACCTAACCATTACCCAAACCGAACTAAATATAACCCTAACCCTAACCCTAACCCTAACCCTAGCCCAAATAACCCTAACCCTAACCCTAACCCTGACCCTAAACCTAACCCTAAACCAAATAACCCTAACCCTAACCCTAAACCAACTAGCCCTAACACTAACCATAAGCCTAACCTTTACCAAAATAACCCTAACCATAACCCAAACCCAACTAACCATAACCCTAACCCTAACCCTAACCCTAACCCTAACCCTAGCCCAAATAACCCTAACCCTAACCCTAACCCTGACCCTAAACCTAACCCTAAACCAAATAACCCTAACCCTAACCCTAAACCAACTAGCCCTAACACTAACCATAAGCCTAACCTTTACCAAAATAACCCTAACCATAACCCAAACCCAACTAACCATAACCCTAACCCTAACCCTAACCCTAACCCTAGCAAGAATAACCCTAACCCTAACCCTAACCCTGACCCTAAACCTAACCCTAAACCAAATAACCCTAACCCTAACCCTAAACCAACTAGCCCTAACACTAACCATAAGCCTAACCTTTACCAAAATAACCCTAACCATAACCCAAACCCAACTAACCATAACCCTAACCCTAACCCTAACCCTAACCCTAACCCTAACCCTAACCCTAACCCTAACCCTAGCCCAAATAACCCTAACCCTAACCCTAACCCTGACCCTAAACCTAACCCTAAACCAAATAACCCTAACCCTAACCCTAAACCAACTAGCCCTAACACTAACCATAAGCCTAACCTTTACCAAAATAACCCTAACCATAACCCTAACCCAACTAACCATAACCCTAACCCTAACCCTAACCCTAACCCTAACCCTAACCCTAACCCTAACCCTAGCCCAAATAACCCTAACCCTAACCCTAACCCTGACCCTAAACCTAACCCTAAACCAAATAACCCTAACCCTAACCCTAAACCAACTAGCCCTAACACTAACCATAAGCCTAACCTTTACCAAAATAACCCTAACCATAACCCAAACCCAACTAACCATAACCCTAATCCTAACCATAACCCTAACCCTAACCCTAACCCTAACCCTAACCCTAACCCTAACCCTAGCCCAAATAACCCTAACCCTAACCCTAACCCTGACCCTAAACCTAACCCTAAACCAAATAACCCTAACCCTAACCCTAAACCAACTAGCCCTAACACTAACCATAAGCCTAACCTTTACCAAAATAACCCTAACCATAACCCAAACCCAACTAACCATAACCCTAACCCTAACCCTAACCCTAACCCTAACCCTAGCCCAAATAACCCTAACCCTAACCCTAACCCTGACCCTAAACCTAACCCTAAACCAAATAACCCTAACCCTAACCCTAAACCAACTAGCCCTAACACTAACCATAAGCCTAACCTTTACCAAAATAACCCTAACCATAACCCAAACCCAACTAACCATAACCCTAACCCTAACCCTAACCCTAACCCTAACCCTAGCCCGAATAACCCTAACCCTAACCCTAACCCTGACCCTAAACCTAACCCTAAACCAAATAACCCTAACCCTAACCCTAAACCAACTAGCCCTAACACTAACCATAAGCCTAACCTTTACCAAAATAACCCTAACCATAACCCAAACCCAACTAACCCTAACCCTAACCCTAACCCTTACCCTAACCCTAACCCTAACCCTAACCCTAGCCCAAATAACCCTAACCCTAACCCTAACCCTGACCCTAAACCTAACCCTAAACCAAATAACCCTAACCCTAACCCTAAACCAACTAGCCCTAACACTAACCATAAGCCTAACCTTTACCAAAATAACCCTAACCATAACCCTAACCCAACTAACCATAACCCTAACCCTAACCCTAACCCTAACCCTAACCCTAACCCTAACCCTAACCCTAGCCCAAATAACCCTAAACCTGACCCTAACCCTGACCCTAAACCTAACCCTAAACCAAATAACCCTAACCCTAACCCTAAACCAACTAGCCCTAACACTAACCATAAGCCTAACCTTTACCAAAATAACCCTAACCATAACCCAAACCCAACTAACCATAACCCTAACCCTAACCATAACCCTAACCCTAACCCTAACCCTAACCCTAACCCTAACCCTAACCCTAGCCCAAATAACCCTAACCCTAACCCTAACCCTGACCCTAAACCTAACCCTAAACCAAATAACCCTAACCCTAACCCTAAACCAACTAGCCCTAACACTAACCATAAGCCTAACCTTTACCAAAATAACCCTAACCATAACCCAAACCCAACTAACCATAACCCTAACCCTAACCCTAACCCTAACCCTAACCCTAACCCTAACCCTAACCCTAACCCTAACCCTAACCCTAGCCCGAATAACCCTAACCCTAACCCTAACCCTGACCCTAAACCTAACCCTAAACCAAATAACCCTAACCCTAACCCTAAACCAACTAGCCCTAACACTAACCATAAGCCTAACCTTTACCAAAATAACCCTAAACATAACCCAAACCCAACTAACCATAACCCTAACCCTAACCCTAACCCTAACCCTAACCCTAACCATAACCCTAACCCTAGCCCAAATAACCCTAACCCTAACCCTAACCCTGACCCTAAACCTAACCCTAAACCAAATAACCCTAACCCTAACCCTAAACCAACTAGCCCTAACACTAACCATAAGCCTAACCTTTACCAAAATAACCCTAACCATAACCCTAACCCAACTAACCATAACCCTAACCCTAACCCTAACCCTAACCCTAACCCTAACCCTAACCCTAACCCTAGCCCAAATAACCCTAACCCTAACCCTAACCCTGACCCTAAACCTAACCCTAAACCAAATAACCCTAACCCTAACCCTAAACCAACTAGCCCTAACACTAACCATAAGCCTAACCTTTACCAAAATAACCCTAACCATAACCCAAACCCAACTAACCATAACCCTAACCCTAACCCTAACCCTAACCCTAACCCTAACCCTAACCCTAACCCTAGCCCAAATAACCCTAACCCTAACCCTAACCCTGACCCTAAACCTAACCCTAAACCAAATAACCCTAACCCTAACCCTAAACCAACTAGCCCTAACACTAACCATAAGCCTAACCTTTACCAAAATAACCCTAACCATAACCCAAACCCAACTAACCATAACCCTAACCCTAACCCTAACCCTAACCCTAACCCTAGCCCAAATAACCCTAACCCTAACCCTAACCCTGACCCTAAACCTAACCCTAAACCAAATAACCCTAACCCTAACCCTAAACCAACTAGCCCTAACACTAACCATAAACCTAACCTTTACCAAAATAACCCTAACCATAACCCAAACCCAACTAACCATAACCCTAACCCTAACCCTAACCCTAACCCTAACCCTAACCCTAACCCTAACCCTAACCCTAGCCCAAATAACCCTAACCCTAACCCTAACCCTGACCCTAAACCTAACCCTAAACCAAATAACCCTAACCCTAACCCTAAACCAACTAGCCCTAACACTAACCATAAGCCTAACCTTTACCAAAATAACCCTAACCATAACCCAAACCCAACTAACCATAACCCTAACCCTAACCCTAACCCTAACCCTAACCCTAACCCTAACCCTAACCCTAGCCCAAATAACCCTAACCCTAACCCTAACCCTGACCCTAAACCTAACCCTAAACCAAATAACCCTAACCCTAACCCTAAACCAACTAGCCCTAACACTAACCATAAGCCTAACCTTTACCAAAATAACCCTAACCATAACCCAAACCCAACTAACCATAACCCTAACCCTAACCCTAACCCTAACCCTAACCCTAACCCTAACCCTAGCCCAAATAACCCTAACCCCAACCCTAATCCTGACCCTAAACCTAACCCTAAAACAAATAACCCTAACCCTAACCCTAAACCAACTAGCCCTAACACTAACCATAAGCCTAACCTTTACCAAAATAACCCTAACCATAACCCAAACCCAACTAACCATAACCCTAACCCTAACCCTAACCCTAGCCCAAATAACCCTAACCCTAACCCTAACCCTGACCCTAAACCTAACCCTAAACCAAATAACCCTAACCCTAACCCTAAACCAACTAGCCCTAACACTAACCATAAGCCTAACCTTTACCAAAATAACCCTAACCATAACCCTAACCCAACTAACCATAACCCTAACCCTAACCCTAACCCTAACCCTAGCCCAAATAACCCTAACCCTAACCCTAACCCTGACCCTAAACCTAACCCTAAACCAAATAACCCTAACCCTAACCCTAAACCAACTAGCCCTAACACTAACCATAAGCCTAACCTTTACCAAAATAACCCTAACCATAACCCAAACCCAACTAACCATAACCCTAACCCTAACCCTAACCCTAACCCTAACCCTAGCCCAAATAACCCTAACCCTAACCCTGACCCTAAACCTAACCCTAAACCAAATAACCCTAACCCTAACCCTAAACCAACTAGCCCTAACACTAACCATAAGCCTAACCTTTACCAAAATAACCCTAACCATAACCCTAACCCAACTAACCATAACCCTAACCCTAACCCTAACCCTAACCCTAACCCTAACCCTAACCCTAACCCTAGCCCAAATAACCCTAATCCTAACCCTAGCCCAAATAACCCTAACCCTAACCCTAACCCTGACCCTAAACTTAACCCTAAACCAAATAACCCTAACCCTAACCCTAAACCAACTAGCCCTAACACTAACCATAAGCCTAACCTTTACCAAAATAACCCTAACCATAACCCAAACCCAACTAACAATAACCCTAACCCTAACCCTAACCCTAACCCTAACCCTAACCCTAACCCTAGCCCAAATAACCCTAACCCTAACCCTAACCCTGACCCTAAACCTAAACCTAAACCAAATAACCCTAACCCTAACCCTAAACCAACTAGCCCTAACACTAACCATAAGCCTAACCTTTACCAAAATAAACCTAACCATTACCCAAACCGAACTAAATATAACCGTAACCCTAACCCTAACCCTAACCCTAGCCCAAATAACCCTAACCCTAACCCTAACCCTGACCCTAAACCTAACCCTAAACCAAATAACCCTAACCCTAACCCTAAACCAACTAGCCCTAACACTAACCATAAGCCTAACCTTTACCAAAATAACCCTAACCATAACCCAAACCCAACTAACCATAACCCTAACCCTAACCCTAACCCTAACCCTAACCCTAGCCCAAATAACCCTAACCCTAACCCTAACCCTGACCCTAAACCTAACCCTAAACCAAATAACCCTAACCCTAACCCTAAACCAACTAGCCCTAACACTAACCATAAGCCTAACCTTTACCAAAATAACCCTAACCATAACCCAAACCCAACTAACCATAACCCTAACCCTAACCCTAACCCTAACCCTAGCCCGAATAACCCTAACCCTAACCCTAACCCTGACCCTAAACCTAACCCTAAACCAAATAACCCTAACCCTAACCCTAAACCAACTAGCCCTAACACTAACCATAAGCCTAACCTTTACCAAAATAACCCTAACCATAACCCAAACCCAACTAACCATAACCCTAACCCTAACCCTAACCCTAACCCTAACCCTAACCCTAACCCTAACCCTAGCCCAAATAACCCTAACCCTAACCCTAACCCTGACCCTAAACCTAACCCTAAACCAAATAACCCTAACCCTAACCCTAAACCAACTAGCCCTAACACTAACCATACGCCTAACCTTTACCAAAATAACCCTAACCATAACCCTAACCCAACTAACCATAACCCTAACCCTAACCCTAACCCTAACCCTAACCCTAACCCTAACCCTAGCCCAAATAACCCTAACCCTAACCCTAACCCTGACCCTAAACCTAACCCTAAACCAAATAACCCTAACCCTAACCCTAAACCAACTAGCCCTAACACTAACCATACGCCTAACCTTTACCAAAATAACCCTAACCATAACCCAAACCCAACTAACCATAACCCTAACCCTAACCATAACCCTAACCCTAACCCTAACCCTAACCCTAACCCTAACCCTAACCCTAACCCTAGCCCAAATAACCCTAACCCTAACCCTAACCCTGACCCTAAACCTAACCCTAAACCAAATAACCCTAACCCTAACCCTAAACCAACTAGCCCTAACACTAACCATAAGCCTAACCTTTACCAAAATAACCCTAACCATAACCCAAACCCAACTAACCATAACCCTAACCCTAACCCTAACCCTAACCCTAGCCCAAATAACCCTAACCCTAACCCTAACCCTGACCCTAAACCTAACCCTAAACCAAATAACCCTAACCCTAACCCTAAACCAACTAGCCCTAACACTAACAATAAGCCTAACCTTTACCAAAATAACCCTAACCATAACCCAAACCCAACTAACAATAACCCTAACCCTAACCCTAACCCTAACCCTAGCCCGAATAACCCTAACCCTAACCCTAACCCTGACCCTAAACCTAACCCTAAACCAAATAACCCTAACCCTAACCCTAAACCAACTAGCCCTAACACTAACCATAAGCCTAACCTTTACCAAAATAACCCTAACCATAACCCAAACCCAACTAACCATAACCCTAACCCTAACCCTAACCCTAACCCTAACCCTAGCCCAAATAACCCTAACCCTAACCCTAACCCTGACCCTAAACCTAACCCTAAACCAAATAACCCTAATCCTAACCCTAAACCAACTAGCCCTAACACTAACCATAAGCCTAACCTTTACCAAAATAACCCTAACCATAACCCTAACCCAACTAACCATAACCCTAACCCTAACCCTAACCCTAACCCTAACCCTAACCCTAACCCTAACCCTAGCCCAAATAACCCTAACCCTAACCCTAACCCTGACCCTAAACCTAACCCTAAACCAAATAACCCTAACCCTAACCCTAAACCAACTAGCCCTAACACTAACCATAAGCCTAACCTTTACCAAAATAACCCTAACCATAACCCAAACCCAACTAACCATAACCCTAACCCTAACAATAACCCTAACCCTAACCCTAACCCTAACCCTAACCCTAACCCTAACCCTAACCCTAACCCTAGCCCAAATAACCCTAACCCTAACCCTAACCCTGACCCTAAACCTAACCCTAAACCAAATAACCCTAACCCTAACCCTAAACCAACTAGCCCTAACACTAACCATAAGCCTAACCTTTACCAAAATAACCCTAACCATAACCCAAACCCAACTAACCATAACCCTAACCCTAACCCTAACCCTAACCCTAACCCTAACCCTAGCCCAAATAACCCTAACCCTAACCCTAACCCTGACCCTAAACCTAACCCTAAACCAAATAACCCTAACCCTAACCCTAAACCAACTAGCCCTAACACTAACCATAAGCCTAACCTTTACCAAAATAACCCTAACCATAACCCAAACCCAACTAACCATAACCCTAACCCTAACCCTAACCCTAACCCTAGCCCGAATAACCCTAACCCTAACCCTGACCCTAAACCTAACCCTAAACCAAATAACCCTAACCCTAACCCTAAACCAACTAGCCCTAACACTAACCATAAGCCTAACCTTTACCAAAATAACCCTAACCATAACCCAAACCCAACTAACCATAACCCTAACCCTAACCCTAACCCTAACCCTAACCCTAACCCTAGCCCAAATAACCCTAACCCTAACCCTAACCCTGACCCTAAACCTAACCCTAAACCAAATAACCCTAACCCTAACCCTAAACCAACTAGCCCTAACACTAACCATAAGCCTAACCTTTACCAAAATAACCCTAACCATAACCCAAACCCAACTAACCATAACCCTAACCCTAACCCTAACCCTAACCCTAACCCTAACCCTAACCCTAGCCCAAATAACCCTAAACCTGACCCTAACCCTGACCCTAAACCTAACCCTAAACCAAATAACCCTAACCCTAACCCTAAACCAACTAGCCCTAACACTAACCATAAGCCTAACCTTTACCAAAATAACCCTAACCATAACCCAAACCCAGCTAACCATAACCCTAACCCTAACCATAACCCTAACCCTAACCCTAACCCTAACCCTAACCCTAACCCTAGCCCAAATAACCCTAACCCTAACCCTAACCCTGACCCTAAACCTAACCCTAAACCAAATAACCCTAACCCTAACCCTAAACCAACTAGCCCTAACACTAACCATAAGCCTAACCTTTACCAAAATAACCCTAACCATAACCCAAACCCAACTAACCATAACCCTAACCCTAACCCTAACCCTAACCCTAACCCTAACCCTAACCCTAACCCTAACCCTAGCCCGAATAACCCTAACCCTAACCCTAACCCTGACCCTAAACCTAACCCTAAACCAAATAACCCTAACCCTAACCCTAAACCAACTAGCCCTAACACTAACCATAAGCCTAACCTTTACCAAAATAACCCTAAACATAACCCAAACCCAACTAACCATAACCCTAACCCTAACCCTAACCCTAACCCTAACCCTAACCCTAACCCTAACCCTAGCCCAAATAACCCTAACCCTAACCCTAACCCTGACCCTAAACCTAACCCTAAACCAAATAACCCTAACCCTAACCCTAAACCAACTAGCCCTAACACTAACCATAAGCCTAACCTTTACCAAAATAACCCTAACCATAACCCTAACCCAACTAACCATAACCCTAACCCTAACCATAACCCTAACCCTAACCCTAACCGTAACCCTAACCCTAGCCCAAATAACCCTAACCCTAACCCTAACCCTGACCCTAAACCTAACCCTAAACCAAATAACCCTAACCCTAACCCTAAACCAACTAGCCCTAACACTAACCATAAGCCTAACCTTTACCAAAATAACCCTAACCATAACCCAAACCCAACTAACCATAACCCTAACCCTAACCCTAACCCTAACCCTAACCCTAACCCTAGCCCAAATAACCCTAACCCTAACCCTAACCCTGACCCTAAACCTAACCCTAAACCAAATAACCCTAACCCTAACCCTAAACCAACTAGCCCTAACACTAACCATAAGCCAAACCTTTACCAAAATAAACCTAACCATTACCCAAACCGAACTAAATATAACCCTAACCCTAACCCTAACCCTAACCCTAGCCCAAATAACCCTAACCCTAACCCTAACCCTGACCCTAAACCTAACCCTAAACCAAATAACCCTAACCCTAACCCTAAACCAACTAGCCCTAACACTAACCATAAGCCTAACCTTTACCAAAATAACCCTAACCATAACCCAAACCCAACTAACCATAACCCTAACCCTAACCCTAACCCTAACCCTAACCCTAACCCTAACCCTAGCCCAAATAACCCTAACCCTAACCCTAACCCTGACCCTAAACCTAACCCTAAACCAAATAACCCTAACCCTAACCCTAAACCAACTAGCCCTAACACTAACCATAAGCCTAACCTTTACCAAAATAACCCTAACCATAACCCAAACCCAATTAACCATAACCCTAACCCTAACCCTAACCCTAACCCTAACCCTAACCCTAACCCTAACCCTAACCCTAACCCTAACCCTAGCCCAAATAACCCTAACCCTAACCCTAACCCTGACCCTAAACCTAACCCTAAACCAAATAACCCTAACCCTAACCCTAAACCAACTAGCCCTAACACTAACCATAAGCCTAACCTTTACCAAAATAACCCTAACCATAACCCAAACCCAACTAACCATAACCCTAACCCTAACCCTAACCCTAACCCTAGCCCAAATAACCCTAACCCCAACCCTAATCCTGACCCTAAACCTAACCCTAAAACAAATAACCCTAACCCTAACCCTAAACCAACTAGCCCTAACACTAACCATAAGCCTAACCTTTACCAAAATAACCCTAACCATAACCCAAACCCAACTAACCATAACCCTAACCCTAACCCTAACCCTAACCCTAGCCCAAATAACCCTAACCCTAACCCTAACCCTGACCCTAAACCTAACCCTAAACCAAATAACCCTAACCCTAACCCTAAACCAACTAGCCCTAACACTAACCATAAGCCTAACCTTTACCAAAATAACCCTAACCATAACCCTAACCCAACTAACCATAACCCTAACCCTAACCCTAACCCTAACCCTAGCCCAAATAACCCTAACCCTAACCCTAACCCTGACCCTAAACCTAACCCTAAACCAAATAACCCTAACCCTAACCCTAAACCAACTAGCCCTAACACTAACCATAAGCCTAACCTTTACCAAAATAACCCTAACCATAACCCAAACCCAACTAACCATAACCCTAACCCTAACCCTAACCCTAACCCTAACCCTAACCCTAGCCCAAATAACCCTAACCCTAACCCTGACCCTAAACCTAACCCTAAACCAAATAACCCTAACCCTAACCCTAAACCAACTAGCCCTAACACTAACCATAAGCCTAACCTTTACCAAAATAACCCTAACCATAACCCTAACCCAACTAACCATAACCCTAACCCTAACCCTAACCCTAACCCTAACCCTAACCCTAACCCTAACCCTAACCCTAACCCTAGCCCAAATAACCCTAACCCTAACCCTAACCCTGACCCTAAACTTAACCCTAAACCAAATAACCCTAACCCTAACCCTAAACCAACTAGCCCTAACACTAACCATAAGCCTAACCTTTACCAAAATAACCCTAACCATAACCCAAACCCAACTAACCATAACCCTAACCCTAACCATAACCCTAACCCTAACCCTAACCCTAACCCTAGCCCAAATAACCCTAACCCTAACCCTAACCCTGACCCTAAACCTAAACCTAAACCAAATAACCCTAACCCTAACCCTAAACCAACTAGCCCTAACACTAACCATAAGCCTAACCTTTACCAAAATAAACCTAACCATTACCCAAACCGAACTAAATATAACCCTAACCCTAACCCTAACCCTAACCCTAGCCCAAATAACCCTAACCCTAACCCTAACCCTGACCCTAAACCTAACCCTAAACCAAATAACCCTAACCCTAACCCTAAACCAACTAGCCCTAACACTAACCATAAGCCTAACCTTTACCAAAATAACCCTAACCATAACCCAAACCCAACTAACCATAACCCTAACCCTAACCCTAACCCTAACCCTAACCCTAGCCCAAATAACCCTAACCCTAACCCTAACCCTGACCCTAAACCTAACCCTAAACCAAATAACCCTAACCCTAACCCTAAACCAACTAGCCCTAACACTAACCATAAGCCTAACCTTTACCAAAATAACCCTAACCATAACCCAAACCCAACTAACCATAACCCTAACCCTAACCCTAACCCTAACCCTAGCCCGAATAACCCTAACCCTAACCCTAACCCTGACCCTAAACCTAACCCTAAACCAAATAACCCTAACCCTAACCCTAAACCAACTAGCCCTAACACTAACCATAAGCCTAACCTTTACCAAAATAACCCTAACCATAACCCAAACCCAACTAACCATAACCCTAACCCTAACCCTAACCCTAACCCTAACCCTAACCCTAGCCCAAATAACCCTAACCCTAACCCTAACCCTGACCCTAAACCTAACCCTAAACCAAATAACCCTAACCCTAACCCTAAACCAACTAGCCCTAACACTAACCATAAGCCTAACCTTTACCAAAATAACCCTAACCATAACCCTAACCCAACTAACCATAACCCTAACCCTAACCCTAACCCTAACCCTAACCCTAACCCTAACCCTAGCCCAAATAACCCTAACCCTAACCCTAACCCTGACCCTAAACCTAACCCTAAACCAAATAACCCTAACCCTAACCCTAAACCAACTAGCCCTAACACTAACCATAAGCCTAACCTTTACCAAAATAACCCTAACCATAACCCAAACCCAACTAACCATAACCCTAACCCTAACCATAACCCTAACCCTAACCCTAACCCTAACCCTAACCCTAACCCTAACCCTAACCCTAACCCTAGCCCAAATAACCCTAACCCTAACCCTAACCCTGACCCTAAACCTAACCCTAAACCAAATAACCCTAACCCTAACCCTAAACCAACTAGCCCTAACACTAACCATAAGCCTAACCTTTACCAAAATAACCCTAACCATAACCCAAACCCAACTAACCATAACCCTAACCCTAACCCTAACCCTAACCCTAGCCCAAATAACCCTAACCCTAACCCTAACCCTGACCCTAAACCTAACCCTAAACCAAATAACCCTAACCCTAACCCTAAACCAACTAGCCCTAACACTAACCATAAGCCTAACCTTTACCAAAATAACCCTAACCATAACCCAAACCCAACTAACCATAACCCTAACCCTAACCCTAACCCTAACCCTAGCCCGAATAACCCTAACCCTAACCCTAACCCTGACCCTAAACCTAACCCTAAACCAAATAACCCTAACCCTAACCCTAAACCAACTAGCCCTAACACTAACCCTAAGCCTAACCTTTACCAAAATAACCCTAACCATAACCCAAACCCAACTAACCATAACCCTAACCCTAACCCTAACCCTAACCCTAACCCTAGCCCAAATAACCCTAACCCTAACCCTAACCCTGACCCTAAACCTAACCCTAAACCAAATAACCCTAACCCTAACCCTAAACCAACTAGCCCTAACACTAACCATAAGCCTAACCTTTACCAAAATAACCCTAACCATAACCCTAACCCAACTAACCATAACCCTAACCCTAACCCTAACCCTAACCCTAACCCTAACCCTAACCCTAGCCCAAATAACCCTAACCCTAACCCTAACCCTGACCCTAAACCTAACCCTAAACCAAATAACCCTAACCCTAACCCTAAACCAACTAGCCCTAACACTAACCATAAGCCTAACCTTTACCAAAATAACCCTAACCATAACCCAAACCCAACTAACCATAACCCTAACCCTAACCATAACCCTAACCCTAACCCTAACCCTAACCCTAACCCTAACCCTAGCCCAAATAACCCTAACCCTAACCCTAACCCTGACCCTAAACCTAACCCTAAACCAAAAAACCCTAACCCTAACCCTAAACCAACTAGCCCTAACACTAACCATAAGCCTAACCTTTACCAAAATAACCCTAACCATAACCCAAACCCAACTAACCATAACCCTAACCCTAACCCTAACCCTAACCCTAACCCTAACCCTAACCCTAACCCTAGCCCGAATAACCCTAACCCTAACCCTAACCCTGACCCTAAACCTAACCCTAAACCAAATAACCCTAACCCTAACCCTAAACCAACTAGCCCTAACACTAACCATAAGCCTAACCTTTACCAAAATAACCCTAAACATAACCCAAACCCAACTAACCATAACCCTAACCCTAACCCTAACCCTAACCCTAACCCTAACCCTAACCCTAACCATAACCCTAACCCTAGCCCAATTAACCCTAACCCTAACCCTAACCCTGACCCTAAACCTAACCCTAAACCAAATAACCCTAACCCTAACCCTAAACCAACTAGCCCTAACACTAACCATAAGCCTAACCTTTACCAAAATAACCCTAACCATAACCCTAACCCAACTAACCATAACCCTAACCCTAACCCTAACCCTAACCCTAACCCTAACCCTAACCCTAGCCCAAATAACCCTAACCCTAACCCTAACCCTGACCCTAAACCTAACCCTAAACCAAATAACCCTAACCCTAACCCTAAACCAACTAGCCCTAACACTAACCATAAGCCTAACCTTTACCAAAATAACCCTAACCATAACCCAAACCCAACTAACCATAACCCTAACCCTAACCCTAACCCTAACCCTAACCCTAACCCTAACCCTAACCCTAGCCCAAATAACCCTAACCCTAACCCTAACCCTGACCCTAAACCTAACCCTAAACCAAATAACCCTAACCCTAACCCTAAACCAACTAGCCCTAACACTAACCATAAGCCTAACCTTTACCAAAATAACCCTAACCATAACCCAAACCCAACTAACCATAACCCTAACCCTAACCCTAACCCTAACCCTAACCCTAACCCTAACCCTAACCCTAACCCTAGCCCAAATAACCCTAACCCCAACCCTAACCCTGACCCTAAACCTAACCCTAAAACAAATAACCCTAACCCTAACCCTAAACCAACTAGCCCTAACACTAACCATAAGCCTAACCTTTACCAAAATAACCCTAACCATAACCCAAACCCAACTAACCATAACCCTAACCCTAACCCTAACCCTAACCCTAGCCCAAATAACCCTAACCCTAACCCTAACCCTGACCCTAAACCTAACCCTAAACCAAATAACCCTAACCCTAACCCTAAACCAACTAGCCCTAACACTAACCATAAGCCTAACCTTTACCAAAATAACCCTAACCATAACCCTAACCCAACTAACCATAACCCTAACCCTAACCCTAACCCTAACCCTAACCCTAGCCCAAATAACCCTAACCCTAACCCTAACCCTGACCCTAAACCTAACCCTAAACCAAATAACCCTAACCCTAACCCTAAACCAACTAGCCCTAACACTAACCATAAGCCTAACCTTTACCAAAATAACCCTAACCATAACCCAAACCCAACTAACCATAACCCTAACCCTAACCCTAACCCTAACCCTAGCCCAAATAACCCTAACCCTAACCCTGACCCTAAACCTAACCCTAAACCAAATAACCCTAACCCTAACCCTAAACCAACTAGCCCTAACACTAACCATAAGCCTAACCTTTACCAAAATAACCCTAACCATAACCCTAACCCAACTAACCATAACCCTAACCCTAACCCTAACCCTAACCCTAACCCTAACCCTAACCCTAACCCTAACCCTAACCCTAACCCTAGCCCAAATAACCCTAACCCTAACCCTAACCCTGACCCTAAACTTAACCCTAAACCAAATAACCCTAACCCTAACCCTAAACCAACTAGCCCTTACACTAACCATAAGCCTAACCTTTACCAAAATAACCCTAACCATAACCCAAACCCAACTAACCCTAACTGTCCTGGGGTACAATGCAAAAATGTGTATTCTATCACCATCTGTTAAAATGTGGGAGGGGTGGTGATCCTTATCTCTGTGGGAGATATCCTCTGCTGATGTGCCATCTGATAAGATGGGGGGATGATCATCGTTATCTATTCACAACCCATCCCTCCTCCAGAAGATATATTCTGTTAATGGGCCATTAAGTCCTATTGTGTGACTGATAAGATTACATCACCCCATTGGGAGATGCCCCAACCAGGGGCAGGAGCCAAGCCTTTCCTACCTAGATAAAAAACTGGGGTTTGGGACCCGAGGGCAGACCTTTCTACTGGATCCCAGAGGAAAGTCGGACCTTTTTCCACATCATTGCTGGATCTTCGGAGGAAAACTGCACCTCCTACAGGAGCACTGCTTCAACAGAACCACATCTGTCATCCAGGAGGACTGCAGCCACCATTTATACGGACTGCTACCAACACCCTGACTGACAGGGTGTCAGGTTGTATTTCTGACTGTGTTGGTGGTTGTTTCTTTTATATTATTGCATGTATTTTATTTTTTTCTCTTTTCTCCTATTAAATTGTATTACTGACTTGGAGTCTCGCACTGGTTTTACTTTCAAACCAACACATTAATTGGCGCCCAACGTGGGGCACGAAGGGTACTGAGGAAAGTCAGTATTACAATTTTGTTTTCACCATGATTCTCAACATGCTTACATGGGTTTTATATCTTGCTCTCTATATTTTTCCACACATGGGGAACTATCTGCCAGCTGTAATGCTCCTGTGTAGACCAGGATATGGTATAAAAATTGCTTTACTGGCCTATTATGTCTACTGCATGATAACCTCTGAGGCAATGAACATAATCCGGAATATATACTCGACTTTGTTTGCTTGTCCTAGTCTAGGTTGCTACATCCGGGGTTTTAACAATCACACCCAGCCCTTGGGGGGAGGGGTAAAGGATGATTTTTTCCAATCTTTCCGGCCTGATACAGTAGTTTTTGGAAATGTTGAGTTCCCACTGGATGCTAAGGACAGCATAATATTGTTGTTAGTTCTGCTTTGTCTCCTCTGCACAGCCTTTACAGCCTACAACATGCTTAGAAACAGAACACTACATGGCGTATTGATGCGTATTCTTGAGGAAGAGGAAAAAAGAAACAAATCAACTTCGTCCACGACTGCACAGAATGTCACAAAGAGGAGAAGAACCAAACAAAAAGCAACAGTGCCCGTGTCTATGCAGACTGCCACAAAGGAGGAAAAAGCCAAAAGCAAAGCAACAGTGTCCGTGTCTACGCAGACTGCCACAGAGGAGGAAAAAGCCAAAAGCAAAGCAACAGTGTCCGTGTCTATGCAGTCTGCCACAGAGGAGAAAAAAGACAGAAGCACCATCAGCATCTCCACACAAACCATCACTGAGCCAGAACAGCCTAGACCAGTAGCAGTTGCGCCCGTTCAGAAGAAGAAATCAAAGAGCAAATCAGTTCGCATAGTGACTGACGAGGACGTGGCAGGACCTTCGCACCCAGCAGAAGTGACAGAGCCAGAAATCATCACTCGCTCTCTATCCCTGGGTGAGCTGCGTGACCTGCGGAGGGAATTCACCCGCCAGACAAATGAGTCCATCTTGACCTGGCTGCTCCGCATCTGGGACGCTGCAGCCAATGACACCATTCTGGATGGATGTGAGGCCAGGCAACTGGGATCTCTGTCCCGGGATGTGGTCATTGACCAGGGGATTGGGAGAACCCAAGAAACTCTCAGCCTCTGGCGGCGACTGCTGACAAGTGTGAAGGACAGATACCTTTGTAAAGAAGATCTTCAGGTGCACCAAGGAAAATGGAGCACAATAGAACAAGGTATCCGATGCCTGAGGGAATTGGCCGTGCTGGAGATAATTTTCTCAGAAGATGAGAGATTTCCTAAGAGCCCAGACTGTGTCCGGTGCACGTCACAGATGTGGTTGAGATTTGCACGACTTGGACCAGAGATGTATTCCCGTTACCTGGCAACGCTGCAGTGGAGGGAAGGTGAGGACATGGTAGGCGTCTTGGCCAATAAACTAAGGATTTATGAGGACACTGTCACAGCCCCATTTCGTACCCATGTCTCATCCGTGGAAACAAGGCTGGTGGAGCAAGTCCGAAGCCTGATTGAAGAGGGCCATCAGAAACTAAAAAAAGAACTTAAGGAAAACAACTACCAGATCTCTCCTGTACCAACAAGAGTTTCTGCCATTAGGAGCCGGCGTTCCTCAGGCAGGGAGAGAGGACACACTCCACGAGGTAACCTCTGGTTTTTCCTTCAGGAGCATGGAGAAGACATGAGGAAGTGGGATGGAAAACCCACCTCCTCCTTAGCAGCCCGGGTACGTGAGCTGAAAAGAGGGACACCTACCCCAAGAAGTTCATCTAGAGTCAATGCTGCTCCAGTCTCTCGTGTACAGAACTCCAGACAGTATCAGAATGATGATATGACTGATCCTCTTGAAGGAACCTCAAGAACCTATTTACAGGGAGAGAGCAACGTGTACCAGGATCAGGAATAGAGGAGCCCTGCCTCTAGCCAGGTAGAGGAGAGGGATAATCGGATCTATTGGACTGTGTGGATCCGATGGCCTGGCACATCCGACCCACAAAAACATAAGGCTTTGGTTGACACCGGCGCCCAGTGTACTCTGATGCCATCAAAGTATGTAGGAGAAGAATCCATCTCTATTTCTGGGGTAACAGGAGGATCCCAGCAGCTGACTGTAGTGGAGGCCGAAGTGAGTTTAACTGGGAACAGGTGGCAGAAACACCCCATCGTGACTGGCCCAGAGGCCCCATGCATCCTTGGCATAGACTATCTTAGAAATGGATACTTCAAAGACCCAAAAGGATATCGCTGGGCTTTCGGGATAGCTGCTGTAGAGACAGACGGCATTAGAAAACTGAGCACCTTGCCTGGTCTTGCAGATGACCCCTCTGCTGTGGGACTACTGAGAGTTGAAGGGCAACAGGTACCAATCGCCAGAACAACAGTACACCGCCGGCAATACCGTACTGACAGAGACTCAGTGATTCCCATCCATGAAATGATCCGTAAACTGGAGAGCCAAGGGGTGGTCAGCAAAACCCACTCACCCTTCAACAGCCCCATCTGGCCTGTGCGTAAATCTGAAGGAGAATGGAGATTGACCGTAGACTATCGTGCATTGAATGAGGTGACTCCACCGCTGAGCGCTGCTGTGCCAGACATGCTGGAACTCCAGTACGAGCTGGAGTCCAAGGCAGCAAAGTGGTATGCCACTATTGATATCGCCAATGCATTTTTCTCCATTCCTCTGGCAGCAGAATGCAGGCCTCAGTTTGCTTTCACCTGGAGGGGCGTGCAGTACACCTGGAATCGTCTGCCCCAGGGGTGGAAGCACAGTCCCACCATCTGTCATGGACTGATCCAGGCTGCACTGGAGAAGGGTGAGGCCCCCGAACATCTACAGTATATCGATGACATCATTGTATGGGGCAGCACAGCAGGGGAAGTCTTCGAGAAAGGAGAGAAGATTATCCAGATTCTGCTGAAAGCTGGTTTTGCCATTAAGCGAAGTAAAGTTAAGGGACCAGCTCAGGAAATTCAGTTTCTAGGAGTCAAGTGGCAAGATGGACGTCGTCAGATCCCAACAGAGGTAATTAATAAGATCACTGCTATGTCTCCACCTACCAACAAGAAGGAAACACAAGCCTTCCTAGGTGCCATAGGCTTTTGGAGGATGCACATTCCTGAGTACAGTCAGATCGTGAGCCCTCTTTACCTGGTTACCCGCAAGAAGAACGATTTCCACTGGGGCCCTGAGCAGCAGCAAGCCTTCGCCCAGATCAAGCAGGAGATTGCTCATGCAGTAGCCCTTGGCCCAGTCAGGACGGGACCAGATGTGAAGAACGTGCTCTACTCTGCAGCCGGGAACCATGGTTTGTCTTGGAGCCTGTGGCAGAAGGTGCCTGGTGAGACTCGGGGTCGACCACTGGGATTCTGGAGCAGAAGCTACAAAGGATCTGAAGCCAACTACACTCCCACAGAGAAGGAGATCTTGGCCGCCTATGAAGGAGTTCAAGCTGCCTCAGAGGTGATTGGCACAGAAACACAACTCCTCCTGGCACCCCGACTACCAGTGCTGGGCTGGATGTTCAAGGGAAAGGTGCCTTCCACACATCACGCCACTGACACCACATGGAGCAAGTGGATTGCTCTCATCACTCAGCGCGCCCGTATTGGGAATCCAAATCGCCCTGGGATTCTGGAAATAATTACAAACTGGCCTGAAGGTGAGACTTTTGGATTGTCTTCTGAAGAAGAAGAGGAGCAAGTGGCACGTGCTGAGGAAGCCCCACCATATAATGAGCTACCAGAGACTGAAAGACGATATGCCCTCTTCACTGATGGTTCCTGCCGAATTGTAGGCACTAACCGGAAATGGAAAGCTGCAGTATGGAGCCCCACACGACAAGTTGCACAAGCTACCGAGGGACAAGGTGGATCGAGTCAGGTCGCAGAGCTAAAAGCCATCCAGTTGGCTTTGGATATTGCTGAACGAGAGAAGTGGCCAAGGCTCTATCTCTACACTGACTCATGGATGGTAGCTAATGCTCTGTGGGGTTGGCTGGATCGCTGGAAAAAGGCCAACTGGCAACGCAGAGGGAAACCCATATGGGCAGCTGAGATTTGGCAGGACATTGCTGCCCGAATAGAGAAACTGACCATAAAGGTTCGACACGTGGATGCACATGTACCCAAAAGCCGGGCTAATGAAGAACATCACAACAACGAGCAGGTGGACCGAGCTGCCAAAGTGAAAGTATCACAGGTGGATCTAGACTGGCAGCACAAGGGAGAATCATTCCTAGCTCGTTGGGCCCATGATGCCTCTGGTCATCAGGGGAGAGATGCGACGTACCGATGGGCCCGTGACCGAGGGGTGGACCTTACCATGGACAGCATCTCACAGGTCATCCACGACTGCGAGACCTGTGCCGCAATCAAACAGGCCAAGCGGGTGAAGCCTCTGTGGTATGGTGGACGATGGTCAAAGTACAGGTATGGGGAAGCCTGGCAAATTGACTACATCACCCTTCCCCAAACCCGCCAGGGCAAACGCTACGTACTGACCATGGTGGAAGCAACCACAGGATGGTTAGAGACCTACCCTGTGCCTCATGCCACTGCCCGGAACACCATCTTGGGCCTAGAAAAACAAGTCCTTTGGAGGCATGGTACCCCTGAGAGAATTGAATCAGACAACGGAACCCATTTCAAGAACGGCCTTATCAACACGTGGGCCAAAGAACATGGCATTGAATGGATATATCATATTCCTTACCATGCGCCAGCTGCCGGGAAAGTTGAACGGTGTAATGGACTCCTTAAGACTACTTTGAAAGCACTTGGTGGTGGAACCTTCAGAAATTGGGAAATTAACTTGGCCAAAGCCACCTGGATGGTTAACACCCGAGGGTCCATCAATCGAGCCGGTCCTGCCCACTCTGAACCCCTACACACAGTGGATGGGGACAAGGTCCCAGTGGTACACATGAAAGGTATTTTAGGAAAGACTGTTTGGATTAATCCCACCACAGGCAAAGGCAAACCAATCCGTGGGATTGTTTTTGCTCAAGGACCTGGTTGCACTTGGTGGGTAATGCAGAAAGATGGGGAAACCCGTTGTGTACCGCAAAGAGACCTAATTTTTAGTGAGAACTGTATGTAAGGTTTCATTTTGTATTATATATCTGTAAGAGGGTATTGGTTTGGGTGTGATGTAGATGGTAATAGAATAAGGGGTGGATTATGTCCTGGGGTACAATGCAAAAATGTGTATTCTATCACCATCTGTTAAAATGTGGGAGGGGTGGTGATCCTTATCTCTGTGGGAGATATCCTCTGCTGATGTGCCATCTGATAAGATGGGGGGATGATCATCGTTATCTATTCACAACCCATCCCTCCTCCAGAAGATATATTCTGTTAATGGGCCATTAAGTCCTATTGTGTGACTGATAAGATTACATCACCCCATTGGGAGATGCCCCAACCAGGGGCAGGAGCCAAGCCTTTCCTACCTAGATAAAAAACTGGGGTTTGGGACCCGAGGGCAGACCTTTCTACTGGATCCCAGAGGAAAGTCGGACCTTTTTCCACATCATTGCTGGATCTTCGGAGGAAAACTGCACCTCCTACAGGAGCACTGCTTCAACAGAACCACATCTGTCATCCAGGAGGACTGCAGCCACCATTTATACGGACTGCTACCAACACCCTGACTGACAGGGTGTCAGGTTGTATTTCTGACTGTGTTGGTGGTTGTTTCTTTTATATTATTGCATGTATTTTATTTTTTTCTCTTTTCTCCTATTAAATTGTATTACTGACTTGGAGTCTCGCACTGGTTTTACTTTCAAACCAACACACTAACCCTAACGCTAACCCTAACCCTAACCCTAACCCTAACCCTAACCCTAGCCCAAATAACCCTAACCCTAACCCTAACCCTGACCCTAAACCTAAACCTAAACCAAATAACCCTAACCCTAACCCTAAACCAACTAGCCCTAACACTAACCATAAGCCTAACCTTTACCAAAATAAACCTAACCATAACCCAAACCCAACTAACCATAACCCTAACCCTAACCCTAACCCTAACCCTAGCCCAAATAACCCTAACCCTAACCCTAACCCTGACCCTAAACCTAACCCTAAACCAAATAACCCTAACCCTAACCCTAAACCAACTAGCCCTAACACTAACCATAAGCCTAACCTTTACCAAAATAACCCTAACCATAACCCAAACCCAACTAACCGTAACCCTAACCCTAACCCTAACCCTAACCCTAACCCTAGCCCAAATAACCCTAACCCTAACCCTAACCCTGACCCTAAACCTAACCCTAAACCAAATAACCCTAACCCTAACCCTAAACCAACTAGCCCTAACACTAACCATAAGCCTAACCTTTACCAAAATAACCCTAACCATAACCCAAACCCAACTAACCATAACCCTAACCCTAACCCTAACCCTAACCCTAGCCCGAATAACCCTAACCCTAACCCTAACCCTGACCCTAAACCTAACCCTAAACCAAATAACCCTAACCCTAACCCTAAACCAACTAGCCCTAACACTAACCATAAGCCTAACCTTTACCAAAATAACCCTAACCATAACCCAAACCCAACTAACCATAACCCTAACCCTAACCCTAACCCTAACCCTAACCCTAGCCCAAATAACCCTAACCCTAACCCTAACCCTGACCCTAAACCTAACCCTAAACCAAATAACCCTAACCCTAACCCTAAACCAACTAGCCCTAACACTAACCATAAGCCTAACCTTTACCAAAATAACCCTAACCATAACCCAAACCCAACTAACCATAACCCTAACCCTAACCCTAACCCTAACCCTAACCCTAGCCCAAATAACCCTAACCCTAACCCTAACCCTGACCCTAAACCTAACCCTAAACCAAATAACCCTAACCCTAACCCTAAACCAACTAGCCCTAACACTAACCATAAGCCTAACCTTTACCAAAATAACCCTAACCATAACCCTAACCCAACTAATCATAACCCTAACCCTAACCCTAACCCTAACCCTAACCCTAACCCTAACCCTAACCCTAACCCTAGCCCAAATAACCCTAACCCTAACCCTAACCCTGACCCTAAACCTAACCCTAAACCAAATAACCCTAACCCTAAACCAACTAGCCCTAACACTAACCATAAGCCTAACCTTTACCAAAATAACCCTAACCATAACCCAAACCCAACTAACCATAACCCTAACCCTAACCATAACCCTAACCCTAACCCTAACCCTAACCCTAACCCTAACCCTAGCCCAAATAACCCTAACCCTAACCCTAACCCTGACCCTAAACCTAACCCTAAACCAAATAACCCTAACCCTAACCCTAAACCAACTAGCCCTAACACTAACCATAAGCCTAACCTTTACCAAAATAACCCTAACCATAACCCAAACCCAACTAACCATAACCCTAACCCTAACCCTAACCCTAACCCTAACCCTAACCCTAACCCTAACCCTAGCCCAAATAACCCTAACCCTAACCCTAACCCTGACCCTAAACCTAACCCTAAACCAAATAACCCTAACCCTAACCCTAAACCAACTAGCCCTAACACTAACCATAAGCCTAACCTTTACCAAAATAACCCTAACCATAACCCAAACCCAACTAACCATAACCCTAACCCTAACCATAACCCTAACCCTAACCCTAACCCTAACCCTAACCCTAACCCTAACCCTAACCCTAACCCTAGCCCAAATAACCCTAACCCTAACCCTAACCCTGACCCTAAACCTAACCCTAAACCAAATAACCCTAACCCTAACCCTAAACCAACTAGCCCTAACACTAACCATAAGCCTAACCTTTACCAAAATAACCCTAACCATAACCCAAACCCAACTAACCATAACCCTAACCCTAACCCTAACCCTAACCCTAGCCCAAATAACCCTAACCCTAACCCTAACCCTGACCCTAAACCTAACCCTAAACCAAATAACCCTAACCCTAACCCTAAACCAACTAGCCCTAACACTAACCATAAGCCTAACCTTTACCAAAATAACCCTAACCATAACCCAAACCCAACTAACCATAACCCTAACCCTAACCCTAACCCTAACCCTAACCCTAGCCCAAATAACCCTAACCCTAACCCTGACCCTAAACCTAACCCTAAACCAAATAACCCTAACCCTAACCCTAAACCAACTAGCCCTAACACTAACCATAAGCCTAACCTTTACCAAAATAACCCTAACCATAACCCTAACCCAACTAACCATAACCCTAACCCTAACCCTAACCCTAACCCTAACCCTAACCCTAACCCTAACCCTAACCCTAACCCTAACCCTAACCCTAGCCCAAATAACCCTAACCCTAACCCTAACCCTGACCCTAAACTTAACCCTAAACCAAATAACCCTAACCCTAACCCTAAACCAACTAGCCCTTACACTAACCATAAGCCTAACCTTTACCAAAATAACCCTAACCATAACCCAAACCCAACTAACCCTAACCCTAACCCTAACCCTAACCCTAACCCTAACCCTAACCCTAACCCTAGCCCAAATAACCCTAACCCTAACCCTAACCCTGACCCTAAACCTAAACCTAAACCAAATAACCCTAACCCTAACCCTAAACCAACTAGCCCTAACACTAACCATAAGCCTAACCTTTACCAAAATAAACCTAACCATAACCCAAACCCAACTAACCATAACCCTAACCCTAACCCTAACCCTAACCCTAGCCCAAATAACCCTAACCCTAACCCTAACCCTGACCCTAAACCTAACCCTAAACCAAATAACCCTAACCCTAACCCTAAACCAACTAGCCCTAACACTAACCATAAGCCTAACCTTTACCAAAATAACCCTAACCATAACCCAAACCCAACTAACCATAACCCTAACCCTAACCCTAACCCTAACCCTAACCCTAGCCCAAATAACCCTAACCCTAACCCTAACCCTGACCCTAAACCTAACCCTAAACCAAATAACCCTAACCCTAACCCTAAACCAACTAGCCCTAACACTAACCATAAGCCTAACCTTTACCAAAATAACCCTAACCATAACCCAAACCCAACTAACCATAACCCTAACCCTAACCCTAACCCTAACCCTAACCCTAGCCCGAATAACCCTAACCCTAACCCTAACCCTGACCCTAAACCTAACCCTAAACCAAATAACCCTAACCCTAACCCTAAACCAACTAGCCCTAACACTAACCATAAGCCTAACCTTTACCAAAATAACCCTAACCATAACCCAAACCCAACTAACCATAACCCTAACCCTAACCCTAACCCTAACCCTAACCCTAACCCTAGCCCAAATAACCCTAACCCTAACCCTAACCCTGACCCTAAACCTAACCCTAAACCAAATAACCCTAACCCTAACCCTAAACCAACTAGCCCTAACACTAACCATAAGCCTAACCTTTACCAAAATAACCCTAACCATAACCCAAACCCAACTAACCATAACCCTAACCCTAACCCTAACCCTAACCCTAACCCTAGCCCAAATAACCCTAACCCTAACCCTAACCCTGACCCTAAACCTAACCCTAAACCAAATAACCCTAACCCTAACCCTAAACCAACTAGCCCTAACACTAACCATAAGCCTAACCTTTACCAAAATAACCCTAACCATAACCCTAACCCAACTAATCATAACCCTAACCCTAACCCTAACCCTAACCCTAACCCTAACCCTAACCCTAACCCTAGCCCAAATAACCCTAACCCTAACCCTAACCCTGACCCTAAACCTAACCCTAAACCAAATAACCCTAACCCTAACCCTAAACCAACTAGCCCTAACACTAACCATAAGCCTAACCTTTACCAAAATAACCCTAACCATAACCCAAACCCAACTAACCATAACCCTAACCCTAACCATAACCCTAACCCTAACCCTAACCCTAACCCTAACCCTAACCCTAACCCTAGCCCAAATAACCCTAACCCTAACCCTAACCCTGACCCTAAACCTAACCCTAAACCAAATAACCCTAACCCTAACCCTAAACCAACTAGCCCTAACACTAACCATAAGCCTAACCTTTACCAAAATAACCCTAACCATAACCCAAACCCAACTAACCATAACCCTAACCCTAACCCTAACCCTAACCCTAACCCTAACCCTAACCCTAACCCTAGCCCAAATAACCCTAACCCTAACCCTAACCCTGACCCTAAACCTAACCCTAAACCAAATAACCCTAACCCTAACCCTAAACCAACTAGCCCTAACACTAACCATAAGCCTAACCTTTACCAAAATAACCCTAACCATAACCCAAACCCAACTAACCATAACCCTAACCCTAACCCTAACCCTAACCCTAACCCTAACCCTAACCCTAGCCCAAATAACCCTAACCCCAACCCTAACCCTGACCCTAAACCTAACCCTAAAACAAATAACCCTAACCCTAACCCTAAACCAACTAGCCCTAACACTAACCATAAGCCTAACCTTTACCAAAATAACCCTAACCATAACCCAAACCCAACTAACCATAACCCTAACCCTAACCCTAACCCTAACCCTAGCAAAAATAACCCTAACCCTAACCCTAACCCTGACCCTAAACCTAACCCTAAACCAAATAACCCTAACCCTAACCCTAAACCAACTAGCCCTAACACTAACCATAAGCCTAACCTTTACCAAAATAACCCTAACCATAACCCTAACCCAACTAACCCTAACCCTAACCCTAACCCTAACCCTAACCCTAACCCTAACCCTAGCCCAAATAACCCTAACCCTAACCCTAACCCTGACCCTAAACCTAACCCTAAACCAAATAACCCTAACCCTAACCCTAAACCAACTAGCCCTAACACTAACCATAAGCCTAACCTTTACCAAAATAACCCTAACCATAACCCAAACCCAACTAACCATAACCCTAACCCTAACCCTAACCCTAACCCTAACCCTAGCCCAAATAACCCTAACCCTAACCCTGACCCTAAACCTAACCCTAAACCAAATAACCCTAACCCTAACCCTAAACCAACAAGCCCTAACACTAACCATAAGCCTAACCTTTACCAAAATAACCCTAACCATAACCCTAACCCAACTAACCATAACCCTAACCCTAACCCTAACCCTAACCCTAACCCTAACCCTAACCCTAACCCTAGCCCAAATAACCCTAACCCTAACCCTAACCCTGACCCTAAACCTAACCCTAAACCAAATAACCCTAACCCTAACCCTAAACCAACTAGCCCTAACACTAACCATAAGCCTAACCTTTACCAAAATAACCCTAACCATAACCCAAACCCAACTAACCATAACCCTAACCCTAACCCTAACCCTAACCCTAACCCTAGCCCAAATAACCCTAACCCTAACCCTAACCCTGACCCTAAACCTAACCCTAAACCAAATAACCCTAACCCTAACCCTAAACCAACTAGCCCTAACACTAACCATAAGCCTAACCTTTACCAAAATAACCCTAACCATAACCCAAACCCAACTAACCATAACCCTAACCCTAACCCTAACCCTAACCCTAGCCCGAATAACCCTAACCCTAACCCTAACCCTGACCCTAAACCTAACCCTAAACCAAATAACCCTAACCCTAACCCTAAACCAACTAGCCCTAACACTAACCATAAGCCTAACCTTTACCAAAATAACCCTAACCATAACCCAAACCCAACTAACCATAACCCTAACCCTAACCCTAACCCTAACCCTAACCCTAACCCTAACCCTAACCCTAGCCCAAATAACCCTAAACCTGACCCTAACCCTGACCCTAAACCTAACCCTAAACCAAATAACCCTAACCCTAACCCTAAACCAACTAGCCCTAACACTAACCATAAGCCTAACCTTTACCAAAATAACCCTAACCATAACCCAAACCCAGCTAACCATAACCCTAACCCTAACCATAACCCTAACCCTAACCCTAACCCTAACCCTAACCCTAACCCTAACCCTAACCCTAACCCTAGCCCAAATAACCCTAACCCTAACCCTAACCCTGACCCTAAACCTAACCCTAAACCAAATAACCCTAACCCTAACCCTAAACCAACTAGCCCTAACACTAACCATAAGCCTAACCTTTACCAAAATAACCCTAACCATAACCCAAACCCAACTAACCATAACCCTAACCCTAACCCTAACCCTAACCCTAACCCTAACCCTAACCCTAACCCTAACCCTAACCCTAGCCCGAATAACCCTAACCCTAACCCTAACCCTGACCCTAAACCTAACCCTAAACCAAATAACCCTAACCCTAACCCTAAACCAACTAGCCCTAACACTAACCATAAGCCTAACCTTTACCAAAATAACCCTAAACATAACCCAAACCCAACTAACCATAACCCTAACCCTAACCCTAACCCTAACCCTAACCCTAACCCTAACCATAACCCTAACCCTAGCCCAAATAACCCTAACCCTAACCCTAACCCTGACCCTAAACCTAACCCTAAACCAAATAACCCTAACCCTAACCCTAAACCAACTAGCCCTAACACTAACCATAAGCCTAACCTTTACCAAAATAACCCTAACCATAACCCTAACCCAACTAACCATAACCCTAACCCTAACCCTAACGCTAACCCTAACCCTAACCCTAACCCTAACCCTAGCCCAAATAACCCTAACCCTAACCCTGACCCTAAACCTAACCCTAAACCAAATAACCCTAACCCTAACCCTAAACCAACAAGCCCTAACACTAACCATAAGCCTAACCTTTACCAAAATAACCCTAACCATAACCCTAACCCAACTAACCATAACCCTAACCCTAACCCTAACCCTAACCCTAACCCTAACCCTAACCCTAACCCAAATAACCCTAACCCTAACCCTAAACCTGACCCTAAACCTAACCCTAAACCAAATAACCATAACCCTAACCCTAAACCAACTAGCCCTAACACTAACCATAAGCCTAACCTTTACCAAAATAAACCTAACCATTACCCAAACCGAACTAAATATAACCCTAACCCTAACCCTAACCCTAACCCTAGCCCAAATAACCCTAACCCTAACCCTAACCCTGACCCTAAACCTAACCCTAAACCAAATAACCCTAACCCTAACCCTAAACCAACTAGCCCTAACACTAACCATAAGCCTAACCTTTACCAAAATAACCCTAACCATAACCCAAACCCAACTAACCATAACCCTAACCCTAACCCTAACCCTAACCCTAACCCTAACCCTAGCCCAAATAACCCTAACCCTAACCCTAACCCTGACCCTAAACCTAACCCTAAACCAAATAACCCTAACCCTAACCCTAAACCAACTAGCCCTAACACTAACCATAAGCCTAACCTTTACCAAAATAACCCTAACCATAACCCAAACCCAACTAACCATAACCCTAACCCTAACCCTAACCCTAACCCTAGCCCGAATAACCCTAACCCTAACCCTAACCCTGACCCTAAACCTAACCCTAAACCAAATAACCCTAACCCTAACCCTAAACCAACTAGCCCTAACACTAACCATAAGCCTAACCTTTACCAAAATAACCCTAACCATAACCCTAACCCAACTAACCATAACCCTAACCCTAACCCTAACCCTAACCCTAACCCTAACCCTAGCCCAAATAACCCTAACCCTAACCCTAACCCTGACCCTAAACCTAACCCTAAACCAAATAACCCTAACCCTAACCCTAAACCAACTAGCCCTAACACTAACCATACGCCTAACCTTTACCAAAATAACCCTAACCATAACCCAAACCCAACTAACCATAACCCTAACCCTAACCATAACCCTAACCCTAACCCTAACCCTAACCCTAACCCTAGCCCAAATAACCCTAACCCCAACCCTAACCCTGACCGTAAACCTAACCCTAAAACAAATAACCCTAACCCTAACCCTAAACCAACTAGCCCTAACACTAACCATAAGCCTAACCTTTACCAAAATAACCCTAACCATAACCCAAACCCAACTAACCATAACCCTAACCCTAACCCTAACCCTAACCCTAGCCCAAATAACCCTAACCCTAACCCTAACCCTGACCCTAAACCTAACCCTAAACCAAATAACCCTAACCCTAACCCTAAACCAACTAGCCCTAACACTAACCATAAGCCTAACCTTTACCAAAATAACCCTAACCATAACCCAAACCCAACTAACCATAACCCTAACCCTAACCCTAACCCTAACCCTAGCCCGAATAACCCTAACCCTAACCCTAACCCTGACCCTAAACCTAACCCTAAACCAAATAACCCTAACCCTAACCCTAAACCAACTAGCCCTAACACTAACCATAAGCCTAACCTTTACCAAAATAACCCTAACCATAACCCAAACCCAACTAACCATAACCCTAACCCTAACCCTAACCCTAACCCTAACCCTAGCCCAAATAACCCTAACCCTAACCCTAACCCTGACCCTAAACCTAACCCTAAACCAAATAACCCTAACCCTAACCCTAAACCAACTAGCCCTAACACTAACCATAAGCCTAACCTTTACCAAAATAACCCTAACCATAACCCTAACCCAACTAACCATAACCCTAACCCTAACCCTAACCCTAACCCTAACCCTAACCCTAACCCTAACCCTAACCCTAGCCCAAATAACCCTAACCCTAACCCTAACCCTGACCCTAAACCTAACCCTAAACCAAATAACCCTAACCCTAACCCTAAACCAACTAGCCCTAACACTAACCATAAGCCTAACCTTTACCAAAATAACCCTAACCATAACCCAAACCCAACTAACCATAACCCTAACCCTAACCATAACCCTAACCCTAACCCTAACCCTAACCCTAACCCTAACCCTAACCCTAACCCTAGCCCAAATAACCCTAACCCTAACCCTAACCCTGACCCTAAACCTAACCCTAAACCAAATAACCCTAACCCTAACCCTAAACCAACTAGCCCTAACACTAACCATAAGCCTAACCTTTACCAAAATAACCCTAACCATAACCCAAACCCAACTAACCATAACCCTAACCCTAACCCTAACCCTAACCCTAACCCTAGCCCAAATAACCCTAACCCTAACCCTAACCCTGACCCTAAACCTAACCCTAAACCAAATAACCCTAACCCTAACCCTAAACCAACTAGCCCTAACACTAACCATAAGCCTAACCTTTACCAAAATAACCCTAACCATAACCCAAACCCAACTAACCATAACCCTAAACCTAACCCTAACCCTAACCCTAGCCCGAATAACCCTAACCCTAACCCTAACCCTGACCCTAAACCTAACCCTAAACCAAATAACCCTAACCCTAACCCTAAACCAACTAGCCCTAACACTAACCATAAGCCTAACCTTTACCAAAATAACCCTAACCATAACCCAAACCCAACTAACCATAACCCTAACCCTAACCCTAACCCTAACCCTAACCCTAACCCTAGCCCAAATAACCCTAACCCTAACCCTAACCCTGACCCTAAACCTAACCCTAAACCAAATAACCCTAACCCTAACCCTAAACCAACTAGCCCTAACACTAACCATAAGCCTAACCTTTACCAAAATAACCCTAACCATAACCCAAACCCAACTAACCATAACCCTAACCCTAACCCTAACCCTAACCCTAACCCTAACCCTAACCCTAACCCTAGCCCAAATAACCCTAAACCTGACCCTAACCCTGACCCTAAACCTAACCCTAAACCAAATAACCCTAACCCTAACCCTAAACCAACTAGCCCTAACACTAACCATAAGCCTAACCTTTACCAAAATAACCCTAACCATAACCCAAACCCAGCTAACCATAACCCTAACCCTAACCATAACCCTAACCCTAACCCTAACCCTAACCCTAACCCTAACCCTAACCCTAGCCCAAATAACCCTAACCCTAACCCTAACCCTGACCCTAAACCTAACCCTAAACCAAATAACCCTAACCCTAACCCTAAACCAACTAGCCCTAACACTAACCATAAGCCTAACCTTTACCAAAATAACCCTAACCATAACCCAAACCCAACTAACCATAACCCTAACCCTAACCCTAACCCTAACCCTAACCCTAACCCTAACCCTAACCCTAACCCTAACCCTAACCCTAGCCCGAATAACCCTAACCCTAACCCTAACCCTGACCCTAAACCTAACCCTAAACCAAATAACCCTAACCCTAACCCTAAACCAACTAGCCCTAACACTAAGCCTAACACATAAGCCTAACCTTTACCAAAATAACCCTAAACATAACCCAAACCCAACTAACCATAACCCTAACCCTAACCCTAACCCTAACCCTAACCCTAACCCTAACCATAACCCTAACCCTAGCCCAAATAACCCTAACCCTAACCCTAACCCTGACCCTAAACCTAACCCTAAACCAAATAACCCTAACCCTAACCCTAAACCAACTAGCCCTAACACTAACCATAAGCCTAACCTTTACCAAAATAACCCTAACCATAACCCTAACCCAACTAACCATAACCCTAACCCTAACCCTAACCCTAACCCTAACCCTAACCCTAGCCCAAATAACCCTAACCCTAACCCTAACCCTGACCCTAAACCTAACCCTAAACCAAATAACCCTAACCCTAACCCTAAACCAACTAGCCCTAACACTAACCATAAGCCTAACCTTTACCAAAATAACCCTAACCATAACCCAAACCCAACTAACCATAACCCTAACCCTAACCCTAACCCTAACCCTAACCCTAACCCTAGCCCAAATAACCCTAACCCTAACCCTAACCCTGACCCTAAACCTAACCCTAAACCAAATAACCCTAACCCTAACCCTAAACCAACTAGCCCTAACACTAACCATAAGCCTAACCTTTACCAAAATAAACCTAACCATTACCCAAACCGAACTAAATATAACCCTAACCCTAACCCTAACCCTAACCCTAGCCCAAATAACCCTAACCCTAACCCTAACCCTGACCCTAAACCTAACCCTAAACCAAATAACCCTAACCCTAACCCTAAACCAACTAGCCCTAACACTAACCATAAGCCTAACCTTTACCAAAATAACCCTAACCATAACCCTAACCCAACTAACCATAACCCTAACCCTAACCCTAACCCTAACCCTAACCCTAACCCTAGCCCAAATAACCCTAACCCTAACCCTAACCCTGACCCTAAACCTAACCCTAAACCAAATAACCCTAACCCTAACCCTAAACCATCTAGCCCTAACACTAACCATAAGCCTAACCTTTACCAAAATAACCCTAACCATAACCCAAACCCAATTAACCATAACCCTAACCCTAACCCTAACCCTAACCCTAACCCTAACCCTAACCCTAACCCTAACCCTAACCCTAGCCCAAATAACCCTAACCCTAACCCTAACCCTGACCCTAAACCTAACCCTAAACCAAATAACCCTAACCCTAACCCTAAACCAACTAGCCCTAACACTAACCATAAGCCTAACCTTTACCAAAATAACCCTAACCATAACCCAAACCCAACTAACCATAACCCTAACCCTAACCCTAACCCTAACCCTAACCCTAACCCTAGCCCAAATAACCCTAACCCCAACCCTAATCCTGACCCTAAACCTAACCCTAAAACAAATAACCCTAACCCTAACCCTAAACCAACTAGCCCTAACACTAACCATAAGCCTAACCTTTACCAAAATAACCCTAACCATAACCCAAACCCAACTAACCATAACCCTAACCCTAACCCTAACCCTAACCCTAGCCCAAATAACCCTAACCCTAACCCTAACCCTGACCCTAAACCTAACCCTAAACCAAATAACCCTAACCCTAACCCTAAACCAACTAGCCCTAACACTAACCATAAGCCTAACCTTTACCAAAATAACCCTAACCATAACCCTAACCCAACTAACCATAACCCTAACCCTAACCCTAACCCTAACCCTAGCCCAAATAACCCTAACCCTAACCCTAACCCTGACCCTAAACCTAACCCTAAACCAAATAACCCTAACCCTAACCCTAAACCAACTAGCCCTAACACTAACCATAAGCCTAACCTTTACCAAAATAACCCTAACCATAACCCTAACCCAACTAACCATAACCCTAACCCTAACCCTAACCCTAACCCTAGCCCAAATAACCCTAACCCTAACCCTGACCCTAAACCTAACCCTAAACCAAATAACCCTAACCCTAACCCTAAACCAACTAGCCCTAACACTAACCATAAGCCTAACCTTTACCAAAATAACCCTAACCATAACCCTAACCCAACTAACCATAACCCTAACCCTAACCCTAACCCTAACCCTAACCCTAACCCTAACCCTAACCCTAACCCTAACCCTAACCCTAACCCTAGCCCAAATAACCCTAACCCTAACCCTAACCCTGACCCTAAACTTAACCCTAAACCAAATAACCCTAACCCTAACCCTAAACCAACTAGCCCTAACACTAACCATAAGCCTAACCTTTACCAAAATAACCCTAACCATAACCCAAACCCAACTAACAATAACCCTAACCCTAACCCTAACCCTAACCCTAACCCTAACCCTAACCCTAGCCCAAATAACCCTAACCCTAACCCTAACCCTGACCCTAAACCTAAACCTAAACCAAATAACCCTAACCCTAACCCTAAACCAACTAGCCCTAACACTAACCATAAGCCTAACCTTTACCAAAATAAACCTAACCATTACCCAAACCGAACTAAATATAACCCTAACCCTAACCCTAACCCTAACCCTAGCCCAAATAACCCTAACCCTAACCCTAACCCTGACCCTAAACCTAACCCTAAACCAAATAACCCTAACCCTAACCCTAAACCAACTAGCCCTAACACTAACCATAAGCCTAACCTTTACCAAAATAACCCTAACCATAACCCAAACCCAACTAACCATAACCCTAACCCTAACCCTAACCCTAACCCTAACCCTAGCCCAAATAACCCTAACCCTAACCCTAACCCTGACCCTAAACCTAACCCTAAACCAAATAACCCTAACCCTAACCCTAAACCAACTAGCCCTAACACTAACCATAAGCCTAACCTTTACCAAAATAACCCTAACCATAACCCAAACCCAACTAACCATAACCCTAACCCTAACCCTAACCCTAACCCTAGCCCGAATAACCCTAACCCTAACCCTAACCCTGACCCTAAACCTAACCCTAAACCAAATAACCCTAACCCTAACCCTAAACCAACTAGCCCTAACACTAACCATAAGCCTAACCTTTACCAAAATAACCCTAACCATAACCCAAACCCAACTAACCATAACCCTAACCCTAACCCTAACCCTAACCCTAACCCTAACCCTAACCCTAACCCTAGCCCAAATAACCCTAACCCTAACCCTAACCCTGACCCTAAACCTAACCCTAAACCAAATAACCCTAACCCTAACCCTAAACCAACTAGCCCTAACACTAACCATAAGCCTAACCTTTACCAAAATAACCCTAACCATAACCCTAACCCAACTAACCATAACCCTAACCCTAACCCTAACCCTAACCCTAACCCTAACCCTAACCCTAGCCCAAATAACCCTAACCCTAACCCTAACCCTGACCCTAAACCTAACCCTAAACCAAATAACCCTAACCCTAACCCTAAACCAACTAGCCCTAACACTAACCATAAGCCTAACCTTTACCAAAATAACCCTAACCATAACCCAAACCCAACTAACCATAACCCTAACCCTAACCATAACCCTAACCCTAACCCTAACCCTAACCCTAACCCTAACCCTAACCCTAACCCTAGCCCAAATAACCCTAACCCTAACCCTAACCCTGACCCTAAACCTAACCCTAAACCAAATAACCCTAACCCTAACCCTAAACCAACTAGCCCTAACACTAACCATAAGCCTAACCTTTACCAAAATAACCCTAACCATAACCCAAACCCAACTAACCATAACCCTAACCCTAACCCTAACCCTAACCCTAGCCCAAATAACCCTAACCCTAACCCTAACCCTGACCCTAAACCTAACCCTAAACCAAATAACCCTAACCCTAACCCTAAACCAACTAGCCCTAACACTAACCATAAGCCTAACCTTTACCAAAATAACCCTAACCATAACCCAAACCCAACTAACCATAACCCTAACCCTAACCCTAACCCTAACCCTAGCCCGAATAACCCTAACCCTAACCCTAACCCTGACCCTAAACCTAACCCTAAACCAAATAACCCTAACCCTAACCCTAAACCAACTAGCCCTAACACTAACCATAAGCCTAACCTTTACCAAAATAACCCTAACCATAACCCAAACCCAACTAACCATAACCCTAACCCTAACCCTAACCCTAACCCTAACCCTAGCCCAAATAACCCTAACCCTAACCCTAACCCTGACCCTAAACCTAACCCTAAACCAAATAACCCTAACCCTAACCCTAAACCAACTAGCCCTAACACTAACCATAAGCCTAACCTTTACCAAAATAACCCTAACCATAACCCTAACCCAACTAACCATAACCCTAACCCTAACCCTAACCCTAACCCTAACCCTAACCCTAACCCTAACCCTAACCCTAACCCTAGCCCAAATAACCCTAACCCTAACCCTAACCCTGACCCTAAACCTAACCCTAAACCAAATAACCCTAACCCTAACCCTAAACCAACTAGCCCTAACACTAACCATAAGCCTAACCTTTACCAAAATAACCCTAACCATAACCCAAACCCAACTAACCATAACCCTAACCCTAACCATAACCCTAACCCTAACCCTAACCCTAACCCTAACCCTAACCCTAGCCCAAATAACCCTAACCCTAACCCTAACCCTGACCCTAAACCTAACCCTAAACCAAATAACCCTAACCCTAACCCTAAACCAACTAGCCCTAACACTAACCATAAGCCTAACCTTTACCAAAATAACCCTAACCATAACCCAAACCCAACTAACCATAACCCTAACCCTAACCCTAACCCTAACCCTAACCCTAACCCTAACCCTAACCCTAGCCCGAATAACCCTAACCCTAACCCTAACCCTGACCCTAAACCTAACCCTAAACCAAATAACCCTAACCCTAACCCTAAACCAACTAGCCCTAACACTAACCATAAGCCTAACCTTTACCAAAATAACCCTAAACATAACCCAAACCCAACTAACCATAACCCTAACCCTAACCCTAACCCTAACCCTAACCCTAACCATAACCCTAACCCTAGCCCAATTAACCCTAACCCCAACCCTAACCCTGACCCTAAACCTAACCCTAAACCAAATAACCCTAACCCTAACCCTAAACCAACTAGCCCTAACACTAACCATAAGCCTAACCTTTACCAAAATAACCCTAACCATAACCCTAACCCAACTAACCATAACCCTAACCCTAACCCTAACCCTAACCCTAACCCTAACCCTAACCCTAGCCCAAATAACCCTAACCCTAACCCTAACCCTGACCCTAAACCTAACCCTAAACCAAATAACCCTAACCCTAACCCTAAACCAACTAGCCCTAACACTAACCATAAGCCTAACCTTTACCAAAATAACCCTAACCATAACCCAAACCCAACTAACCATAACCCTAACCCTAACCCTAACCCTAACCCTAACCCTAACCCTAACCCTAACCCTAACCCTAGCCCAAATAACCCTAACCCTAACCCTAACCCTGACCCTAAACCTAACCCTAAACCAAATAACCCTAACCCTAACCCTAAACCAACTAGCCCTAACACTAACCATAAGCCTATCCTTTACCAAAATAACCCTAACCATAACCCAAACCCAACTAACCATAACCCTAACCCTAACCCTAACCCTAACCCTAACCCTAACCCTAACCCTAACCCTAACCCTAGCCCAAATAACCCTAACCCCAACCCTAACCCTGACCCTAAACCTAACCCTAAAACAAATAACCCTAACCCTAACCCTAAACCAACTAGCCCTAACACTAACCATAAGCCTAACCTTTACCAAAATAACCCTAACCATAACCCAAACCCAACTAACCATAACCCTAACCCTAACCCTAACCCTAACCCTAGCCCAAATAACCCTAACCCTAACCCTAACCCTGACCCTAAACCTAACCCTAAACCAAATAACCCTAACCCTAACCCTAAACCAACTAGCCCTAACACTAACCATAAGCCTAACCTTTACCAAAATAACCCTAACCATAACCCAAACCCAACTAACCATAACCCTAACCCTAACCCTAACCCTAACCCTAGCCCAAATAACCCTAACCCTAACCCTAACCCTGACCCTAAACCTAACCCTAAACCAAATAACCCTAACCCTAACCCTAAACCAACTAGCCCTAACACTAACCATAAGCCTAACCTTTACCAAAATAACCCTAACCATAACCCAAACCCAACTAACCATAACCCTAACCCTAACCCTAACCCTAACCCTAACCCTAGCCCAAATAACCCTAACCCTAACCCTGACCCTAAACCTAACCCTAAACCAAATAACCCTAACCCTAACCCTAAACCAACTAGCCCTAACACTAACCATAAGCCTAACCTTTACCAAAATAACCCTAACCATAACCCTAACCCAACTAACCATAACCCTAACCCTAACCCTAACCCTAACCCTAACCCTAACCCTAACCCTAACCCTAACCCTAACCCTAACCCTAACCCTAACCCTAGCCCA